>NW_021700404.1:0-11677 GCF_005190385.1 Monodon monoceros
GAGCTCCTGGAGCAGCACTTAGAGCTTGCAGGCAAAAGAAGTGTGACCTGTGGCCTCAATGAAAGGTCCAGATTTCCCCCATCAGTAAGCTTTGGTGTGCCTCATTCCTCAAGAATCTTGAGTTAATGCAGTGCGTCAAATCTGGTACGTCGTTCACGACTCAATGGGCACTCACGTTCCTTCTAACATCTTTGAAAGGGCACTGTGTTCCCTCCAACTCTTTTGTTGATATTGAGCAACAGTAAGTGAAAGTGCTCGTTTGGTTTAACAATTTGGAAGTGCAGCGGGAATGGCAAAGAGCTGCTCTGGTCGCTCGACAGCTGTCTTTTGTACAGCGTTCAAACAGACTCAGGTATGCAGTGCTATCCAGCCTTACATTCCATGATGGTGTGCCCCACGAGGAATTCTGGGATCCACTAGGAAATACTACTGTCCCTCACAAATTCTACATGGGTGCTCCCCACAGACATCTCCCTTCCGCAGTCAGAAGCTAATCTTTTAGTTCCAGCATGAAAAATAGGGAGAGCTTCTCCATGCAAATGCTAGACTTTTGGAACCATCCCGATTCACCGAGGCCGATCTTGTGAATGGCTGGCATAATGCAGTTCAGCACATGCAGAAATCCCAACGTGCAAAACTTTCTTCCCGGAAGGGCGCAGTGTGTCTCATGTTCTAGATAGCTGGACAGAATCTGCAGATAAACATGCTGTACCATCAAGCTTGAAAGTGCGACACTGATGGGAAAGTACGCATTCAACACTTTTTGAGGCGACTTGGTTTTGCCTTCAAAGCTGCCTGAACAGCACTGATGCGGCCTAAGTTGTCTTCACTGCAGGAAAGTCGCTGTGGGCCAAGTCTGCATTTTCCCAAAGCCAGCAAAGTGCTGGCAATTCCTTTCTATAAACTCACCCCATGGCACTCCAGCTTCAGCTCCCGGCCAAATGAGACGTGACCTCTAGCCTCAAGTTATGGTCCCTTGTTTAACATCAGCAGAGATGGGTATGCAGTGAGTTCAGTGAAGCCCTAGACAGAAATGCAGTGCCTTAACTCTGTGATGCCTTTCGGGACACATAGGTCAGTCAGGCATTCACGGAATTCCCAGGACGAGCATTCTGTGCCAGAAGAGCGGACCGGTGTTTCTGAGCAAGCCTAGGGCTAATAGACTCCTGGGTAACATCCTTCCCATTCATAGAAAGGGCAACGTACTACTTTCGGTGTTGCCTAGGTAGAGCCTCACAGCCGTCAATGAGCCTCAAGAAAGCAGCGCTAGGCAGACTCTATTTGGAAGTTGATTGGTCTCAGTGACTGAAACAGAGCTGCAGTGCAAAAACACACTGTGCTGACGATTCTGTCCAGGAACGCACTCGGGACAGCACTCTCATAGAAGCGAATGCTAGGCTTTGGTTCCAGTCTGAAGAACAGGACATTTTTCACACTTAACACTGCTAGGCATGGACAAGCGCCTTGGTTACCGAAGCTTACCTAAGGTACTGAAATACTTTTCCAGTTCATCCCATGCAGAGGTCCCTGTGTCCAAAAGTGTTTCCATGGAAGGGCCCTGTGTGTCCCGTGTGTTTCCTTGAAGCAGTCAGAAATGTCCTCTGGAAACTTTGTGTTGGGTCAAGTTTGAAACAAGGCAACGCTGGGAAAAAATTATTCTCCTCCGGGATAGGCGGGACAGTTTCGGCTCAAAAGCCTCCTGAAAAATACTCATAGTGCCCATCTTCTCTATGCTGCCTGAAGTCCTGGGGAAAGAAGAGTGAGTTTACTCGTATGAAGCATCCTGGTCTCAGTTCATTACTCGGAGCTCCCGCAAAAGCACTCTGGAGCTCGCAGGCAAAAGAAAGATTACCTGTGACTTCATGTAAGGGCCCAGATTTCTCCCCAGTAAGCTTTGGTGTGCCACAGGCCCCAAGAATCATCTGTTAATGGAGTGCTTCAACTCTGGTACGTTTTTCACGACTCATTGGGCACTCATGTACGTTTTAACATTTGTGAAAGGGATTTGTGTTCCTTCCATCTCTTCTTTGGATTTTGAGCACCAGGAAGTTAAAGGGTTCATTTGGTTTAAATCTGTGAATGTGCAGCGGGAATGGCAAAGAGCTCTTCTGTTTGCTCGACAGCTCTCTTTTGGACAGCATTCAGAATACCTCAGGAACACAGTTCTAACCAGCCTTACATTCTATGCTGCTGTGTCCCAGTGAGGAATTCTCGGCTGTGTCGAGGGAAGATGGGGAAGAACCACTGTGCTTCACAAATGCAACCTGGGGGCTCCCCACCGACGTCTCCCTACGGGAGTCGGAAGCTAGATTTTTAGTTCCACCCTGAAAAATACGGACAGCTTTCCCAGTGACAGTGCTGGTCTTATGGGACCATCCAGAGTCCCAAGGCCTAACCTTGGCTTGGCATGCATAATGCAGTTCAGCAAGTGCAGCACTCTCCACGTGAAAAACTTTCTTACCATAAGGGGGCAGTGTTTCCCACGTACTAGATAACTAGGCAGAAACTGCAGATAAGCTGTGTCATCAAGCTTGAATGTGGGACAGTGATGGGAAAGTATGCATTCTACCCTTTTGGAAGCAACTTGGTTTTGGCTTAAAGCTGCCTGAACAGCACTGATGCGGCCCAACTTCTCTTCACTGCAGGAGTGTCGCTGTTGGCCAAGGCTGCTTTTTCTCAAAGGCAACTAAGTGCTGGCAATTCCTTTCTAGAAAGTTATCCCACTGCACTCCAGCATTAACTCCCGGCCAAATGAATGGTGACCTCTAAGCTAAAGTTAAGATCCTATGTTTCCCATCCACAGCATTGGTTGTGCAGTGGATTCCATGAAGCCTTTGACAGAAATGGAGTGCCTTAACACTGCAAAGTCATTCTGGGCACATAGGGCTGCTGCACATACACCTATTTCCCGGGATGAGCACTCTGTGCCAGAAGAGCGGCCCGTGGCTTCTGAGCAACCTTAGGGGTAATAGGCCCCTGGGAAACACTCTCCACATTCAGACGGAAGGGCAACGTACTCTTTTCTGGTAGGCCTTGCTAGAGTGTCACAGACGTCAAAAAGACTTGAGAAAGCAGCACTAGGCAGTCTCTCATCCAAGTCGAACAGCCCCAGTGACTGAAACAGAGCTGCACTGCAAAAACACACTGCTGATAATTCAGTCCGGGAACTAACTCATAACAGCACTCTCACACAAGCAAAAGCTAGGCTTGGGGGAAGCCTGAAGAAAAGTACAGTTTTCACACTTAACACTGCTAGGTATGTGGAAGGACCATGGTCCTCGAGGTCTACCTAGGGCGTGAGACACTTATCCAGTTCATCCCATCTGAAGGTCCCAGCGCCAAAAGTGTCTCCATGGAAAGGCCCATTGGGTCCCGTGTGTTTCTTTGAAGTAAACTACCATGGTTACCTATCTGTGGGCTTCAGACTGAAATTGGAGGACACTGGCAAAAACTTATTTTCCCCTTGGGAAGGAGAGACAGTTGCGGCTCGAGAGCTGCATGAAAAATGCTCATGGTCCCCATCTTCCCTTTGCTGTCAGAAGCCTTAGGGAAAGGAAAGTGAATTTAATCATACGAAGAAGGGTGGTCTCAGTTCCTTGCAGGGAGCTCCTCGCACAGCACTCTGTAGCTCGCGGGCAAAACAAATGTGACCTCTGTTCTTACTTAAAGGTCCAGTTATTTTCCCATCAGTAAGATTTTGTGTGCCACAGGCTCCAAGAATCATCTGTTAATGGAGTGTTTCAACTCTGGTATGTTTTTCACGACTCGTTGGGCACTCATGTACGTTCTAACTTCTGTGAAAGGGCACTGTGTCCCATCTGTCTCTTCTGTGGCTTTTGAGCACCAGCAGGAGAAAGGGATCGTTTGGTTTAACTCTTTGAATGTGCAGCGGGAAGGGCAATGAGCTGCTGTGGTCGCTGGACACCTCGCTTTTTTACAGCATTCAAACGGCCTCAGGAATGCAGTTCTATCCAGCCTTACATTCCATGCCGTTATGTTCCGGTGAGAAATTCTGCACCACTGAGAAGCAATACTGTGCCTCACAAATGCGACCTGGGGGTTCCACACGGACGTCTCTCTGCCACAGTCGGAAGCTACATTTTTAGGTCCAGTCAGAAAAACAGGTACAGCTTTCCCAGGACCATCCTGGGACCATCTGGGACCATCCTGAGCCACCAAGGCCTAACCAGCACACGGCGTGCACAATGTAGTTCAGCACAAGCAGCACCCCCAAGGTGCAAAATTTTCCTCCCGAAAGGGAGCAGTGTGTCCCATCTACTAGATAGCAAGGCAGGATGTGCAGATAGACATGCTGTATCATCAAGCTTGAAAGTCAGACACTGATTGCAAAGTATGCATTTTCTCCATTAGGAAGTGTCTTGGAATTGGCTTTGAAGCAGCCTGAACAGCTCTGCTGCACCCCATCTTCTCCTCACTACAGGATTATCGCTGTGGGCCAAGGCTGCATTTTCTCGAAGGCAACAAACTGCTGGAAATTCCTTTCTAGAAGCTCATCCCCCTGCATTCCAGTTTTAACCACCACAAAATTAAAGGTGCCTTGCAGCCTCAAGTTAAGATCCCGTGTTTCCCATCAGCAGGGTTGGTTGTGTAGTGGATTCCATGAAGCCTTAGATAGAAATGGACTGCTTTAAATCTATGAAGCATTTCAGGGTACATAGAAAGGTCGAGCTTGCACCAATTTCCCAGGACGAGCACTCTGTGGTGGAAGACCGGCCCGTGGCTTCTGAGCAACCTCAGGTGAAATAGGCCTCTGGGAAGCACTCTTCACATTCAGACGGAAGGGCAATATACTCCATTGTGCGTTGCCTTGCTAGAGTGTCAGCCGTCAAAGACCCTCGGGAAAACAGCGCTAGGCAGACTGTCGTTCCAAGTGTATGAGCTCACTGACTGAATCAGAGCCGCACAGCAAAAACACACTGTGCTGATGATTCAGTGTGGAAACTCACTCGAGACAGCACTCTCACACAAGCAAAAGCTCGGCTTTGTGTGTAGCCTGAAGAACAGTACAGTTTTCACACTTAACACTGCTAGGCAGGTGGAAGAGCCGTGGTCACCAAGGCCTAACTAGGGCCCTGAGACACTTTTCCAGTTCATCCCATGCAGAGATCCCTGCGGCCAAAAGTGTCTCCATGGAAGGGCCCAGTGGGTCCAGTGTGTTTCCTTGAAGTAATCAGAAAGGACCACAGGTATCTATCTGTGGACTCAAGATTGAAATTGGGGAAGGGTGGCAAAACCTTATTTTACCCATGGGAGGCGAGACAGTTGTGGCTTAAAAGCTGCCTGAAAAAACTTAAGTTACCCATCTTCTCTTCCCGGCAGGAAGGCCTCGGGAAAGAAAAGTGAGTTTACTAGTACGAAGTATGATGGTGTCAGTTCCTTGCTGGGAGGTCTGCCTGCAGCACTCTGGAGCTCACTGGCAAAAAAAAGGAAACCTCTGTCCTCAAGGAAAGGATCAGTTTTCCCGCATCAGTAAGCTTTGCTCTATCACGGTCCCTTAGAAACATGAGTTAATGGGTTGCTTCAACTCTGGTACGTCTTTCATGACTCATTGGGCACTCACGTACATTCTAACATCTGTGAAAGGACACTGTGTACCCTCTGTCTCCTCTGTGACTTTTGAGCACCAGCAAGTGAAAAGGATCGTTTGCTTTAACTCTGAATGCACAGCGAGAAAGGCTAAGAGCTGCTCTGGTCGCTCGATGGCTCGCTTTTGTACAGCATTCAAACACTCTCAGGAACACAGTTCAAACTAGCCTCACATTCCATGCTGCTGTGCTCCCATGAGGAATTCTAAGCACCACTGGGAAACAATACTGTGCCTATCAAATGCAATCTGGGGGTTCCCCACGGACCTCTCTCTACCGCACTCGGAATCTAGATTTTTAGGTCCAGCCTGAAAAACAGGTACAGCTTTCCCAGTGACAATGCTGGGATTCTGGAACCATCCAGTCACTGAGACCTAACTAGGGCACAGTGTGCATAATGCAGTTCAGCACGTGCAGTGCTCTGCATATGAAAAACGTTCTTACCGGAATGGGACAGTGTTTCCCATGTACTAGATAGGTAGATAAGCATGCTGTGTCATCAACCTTGTAAGTGGGACACTGATGAGAAAGTATACATTCTACCCTTTTGGAAGCCACTTGTTTTTGCTTCAAAGCTCCCTGGAAAGCACTGATGCACCCCATCTTGTCTTCACTGCAGGAAACTTGCTGTGGGCCAAGGCTGCGTTTGCTTGAAGGCAAGAAGGTGCTGGCAATTCCCTTTTAGAAGCTCATCCCACTGCACTCCAGCTTTAGCTCCCGGCCAAATAAAGGGTGACCTCTAGGCTCAAGATAAAGTCCTGTGTTTCCCATCAGCAGATTCGGGTGTGAAGTGGGTTCCCTGAAGCCTTAGGAAGAAACGGATAACTAGTTTGTGCCTTTCGGGACACATAGGACACATAGGACTGTTGCGCATGCACCAATTTCCCGGCACGAGGGCTCTGTGCCGGAAGACCAGCCTTTGGATTCTGAGAACCTTTGGTGAAATAGGCCCCTGGGAACCACTCTTTTACACTTAGATGGTAGGTCAACGTACTCCTTTCTGGGTTGCCTAGATAGAGTGTCACAGCTGTCAAAGAGCCTCCGGAAAGCAACGCTAGGCAGAGTCTCATTCCAAGTCCATATGCCACAGTGACTAAAAAAGAACTGCACAGCAAAAACACACTGTGCTGAGGATTCAGTCCGGGAAGTCACTCGGGACAGCACTCTCACAAAAGCAAGAGCAAGCCTTTGGGTCTAGCCTGAACAGTGCAGTTTTCACACTTAATGCTAGGCATGTGAAAGATCCAGAGTCCCTGAGGCCTACATAGGGCACTGAGACACTTATCCAGTTCATCCCATGCGAAGGTCCCTGCGGCAAAATGTGTCTGCATGGAAGTGCGCATTGGTTCCCGTGTGTTTCTTTGAAGTAGTCCTAAACTCTCACGGTTAACTATCTGTGGGCTCAAGCTTGAATTTGGGGGACGCTGGCAAAAGCTTATTTTCCCCTGGGGAAGGCCAGACAGTTGGAGCTCGAGAGCTGCATGAAAAACACTCATGGTGCCCATCTACACTTCCCTGCAGGACGGCCTCAGCAAAGAAAAGTGAGTTTACTAGTACGAAGCTGGGTGGTCTCCATTCCTTGCTGGGAGCCCCTCCCACAGCACTCCGTAGCTTGTGTGCAAAGGAAAGGTGACCTCTGGCCTCAAGAAATGGTCCACATTTCTCCCATCAGTAACCTTTGGTGTTCCACAGGCCCCAAGAAGCATGCATTAATGGACTGCTTCCACTCTGGTACGTCTTTCACTACTCATTGGGCACTCATGTACATTCTAACATCTGTGAAATGTCACTGAGTACCCTCCATCTCTTCTTGGCTTTTGAGCATCAGCAAGTCAAATGGATCGTTTGGTTTAACTCTGAATGTGCAGCGGGAATGGCAATGAGCTGCTCTGGTTGCTCTACAACTCTCTTTTGTACAGCATTCAAACGGCCTCAAGAATGCAGTTCTAACCATCCTTACATTGCATGCTGGTCTGCCCCAGGGAGGAATTCTGAGTTCCACTGAGACACACCATTGTGCCTCCCAAATGCAACCTAGGGGCTCCCCATGGACGTCTCTCTACCACAGTTGGAAGCAAGATTTTCAGGTCCAGGCTGAAAAACAGGTACAGCTTTCCCAGTGACAATGCTGGGCATTTGGGACCATTGAGAGTCACCAAGGCCTAACCAGGGCATGGCGTGCATAATGCAGTTCAGCACGTGCAGCACTTCTCACGTACAAAACTTTCTTCCCGAAAGGGCACAGTGTGTCCCATGTACTAGATAGCTAGGCAGAATCTGCAGATAAACATGCTGTATCATCAAGCTTGAAAGTCGGACACTGATGGGAAAGTAAGCATTTTCACCTTTTGGACGTGTCTTGATTTTGGATTCAAAGCAGCCTGAAGAGCACTGATGTGCCCCATATTCTCCTCAGTGCAGCAATGTCACTTGGGCCAAGGCTGATTTTCTCGAAGGCAGCAAGGTGCTAGCAATTCCTTTCTAGGAGCTTATCACCAATTTCCCGGGACGAGCATTCTGTGCTGGAAGATCGGCCTATGCCTTCTGAACAAACTTAGGTTAAATAGTCCCCTGGGAAGCACTCTTTTTTTGTTGTTTTTGTTTTTGTTTTTTGCGGTACGCGGGCCTCTCACCGTTGTGGCCTCTCCCGTTGCAGAGCAACAGGCTCCGGATGCGCAGGCTCAGCGGCCATGGCTCACGGGTACAGCCGCTCCGCGGCATGTGGGATCCTCCCGGACCGGGACACGAACCCATGTCCCCTGCATTGGCAGACGGACTCTCAACCACTGCGCCACCAGGGAAGACCCCCCTGGGAAGCACTCTTCACATTCAGACGGAAGAGCAACGTACTCCATTCTGCAATGCTTGCTACAGTGTCACAGGCGTGAAAGAGCCTCAGGAAAATAGCACTAGGCAGACTCTCATTCCAAGTGGATGGGCCCACTGACTGAACTAGAGCTTCACTGCAAAAACACACTGTGCTGACGATTCTGTCTGGAAATTCACTCGGAACAGCAGTCTCATGCAAGCAAAAGCTCGGCTTTGGGTCCAGCCTGAAGAACAGTACAATCTTCACAGTTAACAGTGCTAGGCAGTTGGAAGAGCCATGGTCCTTGAGGCCTACCTAGGCCCCTGAGACACTTATCCAGTTCATCCCATGCGGAGGTGCCTGCATCTAAAAGTGTCTCCATGGAAGGGCCCAGTGGGTCACGTGTGTTTCCTTGAAGTACTCAAAAAATATCACGGGTACTTATCTGTGGGCTCCAGCTTGAAATTCGGGGATGCTGGCAAAAACTTATTTTCCCCACGGGAAGGCAAGACAGCTGTGGCTCGAAAGCTGCCTGAAAAACACTCATGATGCCATTTTCTCTTCGCTGCAGGAAGGCCTTGGGAAAGAAGAGTGATTTTACTCGTACAAAGCTGGGTGGTCTCTATTCCTTGCTGTGAGCTGCTCCCACAGCACTCGGGAGCTCGCGGGCAAAAGAAAGGTGACCTCTGGCTGCAAGTAAAGGTCCAGTTTTTTCCCATCAGTAAGCTTTGGTGGGCCACAGGCCCCAACAAGCATTCGTTAATGTGGTGCTTCATCTCCGGTGCCACTTTCATGACTCATTGGACACTCACGTACTTTCTAACATCTGTGAAAGGGTACTATGTATGCTGCGTCTCTTTTGTGGCTTTTGAGCACCAGCAAGTGAAAGGGATCGTTTGGTTTAACTCTTTGAATGTACAGTGGGAAGGGCAATGAGATGCTGTGGTTGCTCCACAGCTCACTCTTGTACAGCATTCAAATGGCCTCAAGAGCACAGTTCTAACCAGCCTTACCTTCCATGCTGTTCTGCCCCAATGACGAATTCAGAGGTCCACTAAGAAAAACCACTGTGCCTCACAAATGCAACCAGGGGGTTCCCCACAGACGTCTCTCTACCACAGTCGGAAGTTAGAGTTTTAGGTCCAGGCTGAAAAACAGGTACAGCTTTCCCAGTGACAATGCTGGGCTTCTGAGACCATCAAGAGTCACCAAGGCCTAACCAGGGCACGGCGTGCGTAATGCAGCTTAGCATGTGCAGCACTCCTCACGTGTAAAAATTTCTTCCCAGAAGGGCTCAGTGTGTCCCATGTACTAGATACCTAGGCAAAAACTGCATATAAACAAGCTGTATCATAAAGCTTGAAAGTGGGACAATGATGGGAACGAGCACATTCTCCTCTTATGGTAGCATCTTGTTTTGGCTTCAAAGCTGCCTGAACAGCACTGATGCGGCCCAAGTTCTCTTCACTGCAGGAATGTCGCTGTGGGCCAAGGCTGCTTTTTTCCCGAAGGAAACAAGGTGCTGGCAATTCCTTTTTTGGAGCTATTCCCACTACACTCCAGCTTTAGCTCCCAGCCAAATGAATGGTGACCTCTAACCTCAAGTTAAGGTCCCGGGTTTCACATCAGCACAGTTGGGTGTGCAGTGGATTCCATGAAGCCTTAACAGAAATGGAGTGCCTTAACTCAGCGATGCCTTCGGGACACATAGAACAGTTGCTCGTGCACCAGTTTCCGAGGATGAACACTCTGGGCCCAAAGACCGGCCCGTGGCATCTGAACAACTTCTGGGGAAATAGACTCCTGGGAACCACTCTTCACATTCACACAGAAGGGCAATGTACTCCATTCCGCGTTGCTTTGCTAGAGTGTCACAGCCAGCAAAAAGCCTCAGGAAAGCAGAGCTAGGGAGACTCTCGTTCCAAGGGGATGGGCCCACTGCCTGAAGCAGAGCTGCGCTGCAAAAACACACTGTGCTGACCATTAGGTCCAGGAATTCCCTGGGGACAGCACTCTCACAGAAGTGAAAGCTAGGCTTTGGGTCCAGTCTGAAGAACAGTACATTTTTCACACTTAACACTGCTAGGCATGTGGAAGAGCCATGGTCCCCGAGGCGTACCTAGAGCACTGAGACACTTATCCAGTTCATCCCATGGGAAGGTCACCCTGCCAAAAGTGTCTCCATGGAAGGGCCCATTGGTTCCCCTGTGTTTCTTTGAAGTAGTCATAAACTACTATGGTTACCTATCTGTGGGCTCAAGTTTAAAATTGGGGACACTAGAAAAAGCTTATTTTCCCCTTGGGAAGGTGAGACAGTAGTGGCTCAAGAGCTTCATGAAAAACACTCATGGTGCCCATCTTCTCTTTGCTGCCAGTAGGCCTCGGGAAAGAAAAGTGAGTTTAGTCAAACGAAGCAGGTTGGTCTCAGTCCCTTGCTGGGAGCTCCTCCAGCAGCACTCTGGAGCTTGCGGGCAAAAGAAAGGTGACCTCTGGTCGCAAGTAAAGGTCCAGTTTTTTCCCAAAAGTAAGCTTCGGTGTGCCACAGGCCCCAAGAAGCATGCATTAATGGAGTTCTTCAACTCCGGTACATCTTTCACGACTCAGTGGGCATTCACGTACATCCTAACATCTGTCAAAGGGCACTGTGTACGTTTCATCTCTTCTATGGCTTTTGAGCACCAGCAAGTGAAAGAGATCGTTTGGTTTAACTTTTTGAATGTGCAGCGGGTGGGGCAATGAGCTGATCTGGTCACTCAACACCTCGCTTTTGTACAGCATTCAAACGTGCTCAGGAATGCAGTTCTAACCAGCCTTACATTCCATGCTGGTCTGCCCCAGTGAGGAATTCTGAGCTCCACTTAGGAAAACAACTGCGCCTCCCAAATGCAACCTGGGGGTTCCCCATGGACATCTCTCTACCACAGTTGGAAGCTAGATTTTTAGGTCCAGGCTGAAAAACAGGTACAGCTTTCCCAGTTACAATGCTGGACAAATGGGACCATCTAGAGTCACCAAGGGCTAACCTGGGTAAGGCGTGCGTGATGCAGTTCAGCGCGTGCAGCACTCCCCAGGTGAAAAAATTTCTTCCTTGTAGAGCACAGTGTCCCATGTATGAGATAGCTAGGCAAAACTGTGGATAAACATGCTGTATGACCAAGTTTGAAAGTAGGACACTGATGGGAAAGTATGCATTCTCCCCTTATGGTAGTATCTTGGTTTTGGCTTCAAAGCTGCCTGAACAGCACTGATGCGGCCCAAGTTC
>NW_021700405.1:0-2402 GCF_005190385.1 Monodon monoceros
GCCCTCATTAAAGAGGGTAGGAGGCCCCCAGCATGCTTCAGTGGCCAACAGAGGGCCTACATCGCCAAGGCGAAATGAGCCATACAGGCAGGAGAGACCTTACTTCAGAGGGCCCACCTCACAGAAGGGTAAGGAACCCAGTCAGGATCAGACTCTCACCAGAGGGCCCACATAAGCAAGGGGCTGGGAACCAGGCACGAGTGTCCTCACACCCGTGGGGCCACATCATCGAAAGTTGAGGTACCCAGCACATGTGGCCTCAAACCAGAGGACCCACATCACCATGGGTCTCGGAGCAAGGCAGGCAAGATTAACCTCAAAACACATGGCCCATTGTATAAAAAAGGTGAGGAATCCAGCAGTTGGAACATCCCAGCAGGCGGCCCAGAGCACCGAGGCTATGGGATCCAGGCAGTGATGAACTCACAACAGAGGGCTCTCATCGTGATACTGTAAGCAACCCAGCCGTTGTGACCTCAGAGCACAAGGCCCACATCCCCATGGGGAAGGGAACCAAGCAGGAGTGTCATCGCACCAGTCGGCACACATCAGAAAATGTGGGGAGCCCAGCAGTTAGGGCCGGACGCCAGAGGGCCCTCATCACTGAGGAGAGGAGGCTCCCAGCAAGCTCCAACTGCTACCAGAGGGCCAACGTCACCAATGCGGGGTGTGCCAGCCAGGCAGGAGTGACCTCAGAGCAGAGGGCCAACCACACAAAAGTGTGAGGAACCCAAAGAGGATCAGACTCTCACCAGAGGGCCCACATCACCAAGGGAATGGAAACCAGGCAGGAGTGTCCTCACACCAGTCGGGCCACATAACCGAAATGTGAAGGACCCAGCACACGTGGCCTCAAACTACAGGACACACATCACCAAGGGGCTGGGAGTGAGGCAGGCAGGAGGAGCCTCAAAACAGAGGGCCCATAGCGTAAAAAAGGTGAGGAATCCCGCAGTTGGAACCTCCCAGCAGGTGGCCAGGAGCAGCGAGGCTATGGGATCCAGGCCTGACTGAACTCAAAACAGAGGGCCCTCATCATGAAACTGTGAGCAACCCAGCCGTTGGGACCTTAGAGCAGAAGGCCCACATTCCCATGTGGTTGGGAACCTGGCAGAAGTGTACTCGCACCACAGGGCGCACATCAGAGAATTTTGGGAGCCCAGAAGTTAGGGCCTGACGCCAGAGGGCCCTCATTACCAAGGGGAGGAGACCCCAAGCAGGAACCAACTCCCAACTGAGGGCCCATGTCGCCAAGGTGACGTGCAACAGCCAGGCAGGAGTGACCTCACAGCTGAGGGCCTACCTCACAGAATGGTGAGGAACCCAGCCAGGATAAGACTCTCACCAGAGGGCCCACATCACCGAGGGGATAGGAACCAGGCAGGAGTGTCCTCACACCAGTGGGGCTACATCATCGAAAGGTGAGTGACCCAGCACACGTGGCCTCAAACCAGAGGACACACATCACCAAGGGGCTGGGAGTGAGGCAGGCGGGAGGAGTCTCAAATCAGAGGGCCCATAGAAGGAAAAAGGTGAGGAATCCCGCAGTTGGAACCTCCCCGCAGGTGGCCAGGAGCAGCGAGGCTATGGGATCCATGCCGGAGTGAACTCACACCAGAGGGCCCTCATCATGAAACTGAGCAACGTACCATTGGGAACTCAGAGCAGAAGGCCCACATTCCCATGGGGTTGGGAACCTGGCAGGAGTGTACTCGCACCACAGGGCGCACATCAGAAAATTTTGTGAGCCCAGGAGTTAGGGCCTGACGCCAGAGGGCCCTCATTACTGAGGGGAGGAGACTCCCAGCAGGCACCAACTCCCAACTGAGGGCCCACATCGCCAAGGTGACGTGTGCCAGCCAGGCAGGAGTGACCTCACAGCAGAGGGCCTACCTCCCAGAAGGGTGAGGAACCCAGCCAGGATAAGGCTCTCACCAGAGGGCCCACTTCACCAAGGGGATCGGAACAAGGCAGGAGTGTCCTCACACCAGTGTGGCCACATTATAGAAAGGTGAGGAGCCCAGCACATGTGGCCTAAACCAGAGGACCCACATTTCCAAGGTGCTCCGAGTGAGGCAGGCAGGAGTAGCCTAACAACACAGGGCCCACAGAATAAAAAATGTGAGGAATCCAGCAGTTTGAACCTCCCAGCAGGTGGCCCAGAGCACGGAGTCTATGGGATCCAGGCCACAGTGAACTCACAGCAGAGGGCCCACATCATGAAACTGTGAGCAACCCAGCCAGTGGGACCTCAGAGCAGAAGGCCCACATCCCCATGGGGATGGGAACCTCGCAGGAGTGTCCTTGCACAACTTAGCACGTATCAGAAAATGTGGGAACCCAGCAGTTATGGCCTGACGCCAGAGGGCCCTCATCACGGAGGAGAGGAGGCTACCAGCAGG
>NW_021700406.1:0-4975 GCF_005190385.1 Monodon monoceros
AGCCAGGTCATGGAAGCAACCTAAGTGTCCACTGACAGATGAATGGATAAACAAGGTGTGGCACAAATATATAATGGAATATTACTCAGCCATAAAAAGAAATAAAAATTGAGTTATTTGTAGTGAGGTGGATGGACCTAGAGTCTGTCGTACAGAGGGAAGTAAGTCAGAAAGAGAAAAACAAATACTGTATGCTAATACATATATATGGAATCTAAAAAAAAAAAAAAAGGTTCTGAAGAACCTAGAGGCAGGACAGGAATAAAGACTAAAGATGCAGACGTAGAGAATGGACTTGAGGACACAGGGAGGGGGAAGGGTAAGCTGGGACGAAGTGAGAGAGTGACATTGACATATATACACTACAAAATGTAAAAGAGATAGCTAGTGGGAATCAGCCGCATAGCACAGGCAGATCAACTCAGTGCTTGATGACCACCTAGAGGGGTGGGATAGAGAGGGTGGGATAGGGAGGGTGGGAGGGAGATGCAAGAGGGAGGAGATATGGGGATATATGTATACGTATAGCTGATTCACTTTGTTATACAGCAGAAAGTAACACATTGTAAAGCAATTATACTCCAATAAAGTTATAAAAAATTAAAAACACAATATCATTTACATCAGCACCCATAAAAATGAAATACTTAGGTATAAATATAGCAAAATGTGTACAAGATCTGTATGTGGAAAACTACAAAACCATGATGTATGAAATTTTTTAAACAACTTAATAAATGAAGTTATATTCCATAGTCATGGATAGGAGGACTCAATATTATCAAGATGTCAGGGGCTTCCCTGGTGGCACAGTGGTTGAGAATCCACCTGCTGATGCAGGGGACACGGGTTCGTGCCCTGGTCCAGGAAGATCCCACATGCCGTGGAACGGCTAGGCCCGTGAGCCATGGCCGCTGAGCCTGCACGTCCGGGAGAGACCACAATAGTGAGAGGCCCGCGTACCGCAAAAAAAAAAAAAAAAAAAAAAAAGAAAGATGTCAGTTTTTCCAAACTTGATCTACAGATTCAATGCAATCCCAATCAAAGTCCAGCAAGTTATTTTGTAGATACTGACAAACTGATTCTAAAGTTTTTATGAAGACACGAAAGACCCAGGATAGTCAATACGATGGTGAAGAAGTAAAACAAAGTTGGAAGAGAGCTGCTATAAAGCTTAGACTTACTATAAAGCTACAGTAATCAAGACAATGTGGGATTGGCAAAAGAAGACAAAAAGATCAATGGAACAGAACAGAGAGCCCAGAAATAGACCCACATAAATATAGTCAACTGATCTTTGACAAAGAAGCAAAGGCATACAATGGAACAAAGATAGTCTTTTAAATATATGATGCTGGAACAAATGAACATTCACAAGCAAAAAACAAATAAATCCAGACATAGACTTTACATCCTTCACAAAGATTAACTCAATAGAAAGATTACCTTAAAATGTAAAATGCAAAACTATAAAACTCCTAGAGGATAATGCAGGAGAAAACCTAGATGACTTTGGGTACAGTGATGACTTTTTAGATACGATACCAAAAGCATGATCCATGAAAGAAATAATTGATAAGCTGCAGATAACCAAAATTGAAAACTTCTGCTCTGCAAAAGACAATGTCAAGACAGTGAGAAGACAAGCCACAGACTGGGTGAAATATTGGCAAAAGATACCTGATAAAGGGCTGCTAACCTAAATATACAAAAAACTCTTAAAACGACAATAAGAAAACCTGATTTAAAAATGGGCTGAAGACCTTAAAAGAGACCTTACCAAAGAATATATACAGATGACAAATAAGCATATTTTAAAACTGTACCACATCATATTTCATCAGGGAAATGCAAATTAAAACAACAGTGAATAAAAACAATGAATAAAAAAACAAATTAAAACTACACAGCTATCAGAATGGCCAAAATCCAGAACACTGGCAACACCAACTGCTGGTGAGAATGTGAAGCAACAAGAGTTCTCATTCTCGCCGGTGGGAAAGCAAAATGGTACAGCCACCTTGGAAGAGAGTTGGGCAGTTTCTTACAATGCTAAACATACTTTTACAATACAATCCGACAATACTGTCCTTGGTATTTACCCAAAGGAGTTTAAAATGTATGTCCACACAAAAACCTCCAATGGATGTTTATAGCAGCTTTACTCATAACTGTCCAGACTTGGAAGCAGCCAAGATGTCCTTCAGTAGGTGAATGGATAAGTAAAGTGTAGTACATCCAGAAACAGGAATATTAATCAGTCTAAATAGAAATGAGCTATCAAACCATGAAGATATATAGAGAAACCTTAAATGCATATTACTAAATGAAAGAAGCCAATCTGAAAAGGCTACACACTGTAGGATCCTAACTATTGATATATGACACTCTTGAAAAGGCAAAGCTGTAGAGATAGTAAAAAAAAGTCAGTGGTTGCCAGGACACCATACACAAAAATAAACTCAGGATGGACTAAAGACCTAAATGTAAGGCCAGACACTAGAAAACTCTTAGAGGAAAACATAGGCTGAACACTCTATGACATAAATCACAGCAAGATCCTTTTTGACCCACCTCCTAGAGAAATGGAAATAAAAATAAAAAAATGGGACCTAATGAAACTTGAAAGCTTTTGCACAGCAAAGGAAACCATAAACAAAATGAAAAGACAACCCTCAGAATGGGAGAATATATTTGCAAATGAAGCAACTGACAAAGGATTAATCTCCAAAATATGCAATATGGGTGTGGGGTGGTGTTTGGAATGAATAATACAAGCAAAGAGGATATTTAGGGGAGTGAAAATACTTTGTATGATACCATAATGAAGGATACGTGTCATTACACATTTGTCCAGACCCATAGGTACATCATAGGATGTACAACACAAAGAGTAAACTATAATATAAACTATGGACTTTGGGTGATTATGATGTGCCAGTGCAGGTTCATCAGTTGTAATAAATGTGCCACTCCCATGGGGATGGTGATAACGGGGAGGCTATGCATATGGAGGTTGCAGGGGGTATATGGGAAATATCTGTATCTTCCCCTCAATTTTGCTATTTTAAAACTGCTCTAAAAAACTGTCCTAATTTTAAAAAAATTTTTAATTAATCTTACCTTGTGACTTCCAGCCTCAAAAGTCTTCCAATGACTCCTCCCAGCTTCAGAATAAAAATCTTCCTACTCATCTCTGCTTTCAAAGTTCACATAATTTAGCTATGACTTACCTATTGGAATATATGTTGAATCTATGTGAGTTCTTGGACTTTGACAACATCCTGGCTTGTGAATATATCTTCTTATTCCTCCACTTGGCACTGTAGAAAGAGTAAGAATTTTAAAGCTAGACACAAACTGAGTTTGAATTCAGGCTCTGCCACTTCATATCCATGGGACCCTACACATTTCACTTAATCTAGCTCCATCTGTGAAAAGGTGATGGTAACATAAGGATTGCTGATAATATCTATAGTGCTTATAACTCAGGACCTGGCACAGAGTAGGCACTCACTAGTTGGGAGCGGTAGTGATCATGAGGATGATGGGTTTTTGGCCACTGAGCAGAGATGCAGAAAGTGGTAGTTAGTGGGAAAGGAAGAAGGTGATCTGATCAGAAGAGGGACTTTAGTTTTGCATCTTGGGGATTGAGGATTTCCATGTCATGATGAGGCCTAGGGTGTGTCTGCTAAGGTAGAAAAGAACACATAAATGAATAGAGAACAAAATCAGCCTTCTGTTAGGAGAAGCGTGGAACACATGCTGAGTAGAAAACAACACTGGTCACTAGAGGCCAACACATGGGCTTATCTCCAGTGTGGCAACAGGACCCACTTGAAGGAATGCTTCAGTCCCAGGATTAGATGATAGCATTTGCTTCATAAATTCCTTTAAAATTGAAGACCTGACATTTTAGAGTGACAATACAATAAATACATTTCCATGGTTTATTAACTTGAATCACAGAAAATAATCATTTGTAAAGGATGTAAGAATTACAGTAACGGCATGCTATTTTTTGTCATTCATTCACAAAGTTCATTACTTTAACAAGCAGTCACTGAGCAAGTAAGTTACAAACATGTAAGCAAGTAAGTTACAAACATGTAAGTTATCACAATGCAACATTTTTCTTCCTATTCTATACAAAGTAGAATGGGAAGATGGTCCAATACACTGGGTCAAGTATATACATATACGATGAGAAATAATAAATATAATAAATATGCATACTTTCATCTTAGTAGCAAGAGAATGGAGGATCTTTATTGTTGATCCTGTTACATAGACCCTAAGTATTATAGGTATTAATTCTACTTGAAAAATGAAATTGCATACAGATATAGATAGGTAGCATGGCTACTTTCCGAAGTGCAGCTCTAACAAGGCCAGCAGGCTGACAGCTAAGTAACTACAAGATGTATTTGCTAAAGATATTACAGACAACTCTCTATAAAGAATAATAATTTAAAAGTGGAACTCAGAGACCCTCTAAGATCCCCCCAGACGCGGGCCCTCACTGATCCCCTGCGGATACCAGGGTCTCACCTGGGGGCCACCTCAGTGCCTGCCACCTCCCAAAACCAGTGCAGGGTCGGGGGTAGGGAGAGATGCATAAACAGTCACAGGACCCGGGATGGGCACTCTCTGGATGGAAGCCTAGAGCCTAAGTGTTCAAAAGGCTGCAGAGGAGGAAGATGGCGGAAGAGTAAGACGCGGAGATCACCTTCCTCCCCACAGATACACCAGAAATACATCTACACGTGGAACAACTCCTACAGGACACCTACTGAACGCTGGCAGAAGACCTCAGACCTCCCATAAGGCAAGAAACTCCCCCACGTACCTGGGTAGGGCAAAAGAAAAACACAGAGACAAAAGAATAGGGACGGGACCTGCACCTCTGGGAGGGAGCTGTGAAGGACGAAAGGTTTCCACACACTAGGAAGCCCCTTCGTGGACGGAGACTGCG
>NW_021700406.1:5075-9275 GCF_005190385.1 Monodon monoceros
GAAGAGAGCACAGCAACAGGGGTGCGGAGGGCAAAGCGGGGAGATTCCTGCACAGAGGATCGGTGCCGACCGACACTCACCAGCCCGAGAGGCTTGTCTGGTCACCCGCCGGGGTGGGCGGGGCTGCGAGCTGAGGCTCGGGCTTCCATCGGAGCGCAGGGAGAGGACTGGGGTTGGCGGCGTGAACACAGCCTGAAGGGGTTAGTGCACCACTAGCCGGGAGTGAGTCCGGGAAAAGGTCTGGGCCTGCCGAAGAGGCAAGAGACTTTTTCTTCCCTCTTTGTTTCCTGGTGCGCGAGGAGAGGGGATTAAGAGTGCTGCTTAAAGGAGCTCCAGAGATGGGCGCGAGCCGCGGCTAAAAGCGCGGACCACAGAGACGGGCATGAGACGCTAGGGCTGCTGCTGCCGCCACCAAGAAGCCTGTGTGCAAGCACAGGTCACTATCCACAACTCCCTTCTGGGGAGCCTGTGCAGCCCGCCACTGCCAAGGTCCTGGGATCCAGGGACAACTTCCCCGGGAGAACGCACGGCTCGCCTCAGGCTGGTGCAACGTCACGCTGGCCTCTGCCGCCGCAGGCTCGCTCGCGCTGCACTCCGTGCCCCTCCCTCCCCCGCGCCCTGAGTGACCCAGAGCCCGCTGCACTCCGTGCCCCTCCCTCCCCCGCGCCCTGAGTGACCCAGAGCCCCCGAAGCAGCGGCTTCTTTAACCTCATCCTGTCTGAGCGAAAAACAGATGCCCTCAGGCGACCTACACGCAGAGGCAGGGCCAAATCCAAAGCTGAGCCCCTGGGAGCTGTGAGAACAAAGAAGAGAAAGGGAAATCTCTCCCAGCAGCCTCAGAAGCAGCGGATTAAAGCTCCACAATCAACTTGATGTTCCCTGCATCTGTGGAATACCTGAATAGACAACGAATCATCCCAAATTGAGGAGGTGGACTTTGAGAGGAAGATTTATGATTTTTTCCCCTTTTCCTCCTTTTGTGAGTGTGTATGTGTATGCTTCTGCGTGAGATTTTGTCTGTATAGCTTTGGTTCCACCATTTGTCCTAGGGTTCTATCTGTCCTTTTTTTATTTTTTTTTTCTTAATAATTATTCTTTTTATTTTAATAACTTTATTATATTTTACTTTATATTATTTTAATTTATTTTATTTCTTTCTTCTTTTTTCCTTCCTTTCCTCCTTCCTTCCTTCCTCCATGGTTCCCTCCGTCCCTCCCTCCCTCGCTCCTTTCTTTCCTTCCTTCTTTCCTTCTTTCATTTCTTTCTTTCTTTCTTTCTTTTTTTCTTTCTTTCTTTCTTTCTTTCTTCCTTCCTTCCTTCCTTCCTTCCTTTCTTTCTACTTATACTAATTCTTTCTTTCTACTTTTTCTTCCTTTTATTCTGAGCCGTGTGGATGAAAGGCTCTTGGTGCTGCAGCCAGGACTCAGTGCTGTGCCTCTGAGGTGGGAGAGCCAACTTCAGCACACTGGTCAACAAGAGACCTCCCAGCTCCACATAATATCAAACGGCAAAAATCTCCCAGAGATCTCCATCTGAACGCCAGCACCCAGCTTCACTCAATGACCAGCAAGCTACAGTGCTGGACACCCTATGCCAAACAACTAGCTAAACAGGAACACAACCCCAACCATTAGCAAAGAGGCTGCCGAAAATCATGAGTCCACGGACACCCCAAAACACACCACCAGACGTGGACCTGCCCACCAGAAAGACAAGATCCAGCCTCATCCACCAGAACACAGGCACTAGTCCCCTCCACCAGGAGGCCTACACAGCCAACTGAACCAACCTCAGCCACTGTGGACGGACACCAAAAACAATGGGAACTACGAACCTGCAGCCTGCAAAAAGGAGACCCCAAACACAGTAAGATAAGCAAACTGAGAAGACAGAAAAACACACCACAGGTGAAGGAACAAGATAAAAACCCACCAGAGGTAACAAATGAAGAGGAAATAGACAGGCTACCTGAAAAAGAATTCAGAATAATGATAGTAAAGATGATCCAAACTCTTGGAAATAGAATAGACAAAATGCAAGAAACGCTTAACAAGGACCTAGAAGAACTAAAGATGAAACAAACAATGATGAACAACACAATAAATTAAATTTAAAATGCTCTAGATGGTATCAATAGCAGAATAACTAAGGCAGAAGAACGGATAAGTGACCTGGAAGATAAAATAGTGGAAATAACTACTGCAGAGCAGAATAAAGAAAAAAGAATGAAAAGAACTGAGGACAGTCTCAGAGACCTCTGGAACAACATTAAACGCACCAACATTTGAATTATAGGGGTTCCAGAAGAAGAAGATAAAAAGAAAGGGACTGAGAAAATATTTGAAGAGATTATAGTTGAAAACTTCTCTAATATGGGAAAGGAAATAGTTAATCAAGTCCAGGAAGCACAGAGAGTCTCATACAGGATAAATCCAAGGAGAAATATGCCAAGACACATATTAATCAAACTGTCAAAAATTAAATACAAAGAAAACATATTAAAAGCAGCAAGAGAAAAACAAAAAATAACACACAAGGGAATCCCCATAAGGTTAACAGCTGATCTTTCAGCAGAAGCTATGCAAGCCAGAAGTGACTGGCAGGACATACTTAAAGTGATGAAAGGGAAAAAACCTACAACCAAGATTACTCTACCCAGCAAGGATCTCATTCAGGTTTGATGGAGAAATTAAAACCTTTACAGACAAGCAGAAGCTGAGAGAGTTCAGCACCACCAAACCAGCCTTACAAGAAATGCTAAAGGAACTTCTCTAGGCAAGAAACACAAGAGAAGGAAGAGACCTACAATAACGAACCCAAAACAATTAATAAAATGGGAATAGGAACATACATATCGATAATTACCTTAAATGTAAATGGACTAAATGCTTCCACCAAAAGACACAGATTGGCTGAATGGATACAAAAACAAGACCCATATATTTGCTGTCTACAAGAGACCCACTTCAGACCTAGAGACACATACAGACTTAAAGTAAGGGGATGGAAAAAGATATTACATGCAAATGGAAACCAAAAGAAAGCAGGAGTAGCAATACTCGTATCAGACAAAATAGACTTTAAAATAAAGACTATTAGAAGAGACAAAGAAGGACACTACATAATGATCAAGGGATCGATCCAAGAAGAAGATATAACAATTGTAAATATTTATGCACCCAACATAGGAGCACCTCAATACATAAGGCAAATACTAACAGCCATAAAAGGGGAAATCGACAGTAACATATTCATAGTTGGGGGCGTTAACACCCCACTTTCACCAATGGACAGATCATCCAAAATGAAAATAAATAAGGAAACCCAACCTTTAAATGATACATTAAACAAGATGGACTTAAGTGATATTTATAGGACATTCCATCCCAAAACAACAGAATACACATTTTTCTCAACTGCTCATGGAACATTCTCCAGGATAGATGATATCTTGGGTCACAAATCAAGCCTTGGTAAATTTAAGAAAATTGAAATTGTATCAAGTATCTTTTCCAACCACAACGCTACGAGACTAGATATCAATTACAGGAAAAGATCTTTAAAAATACAGACACATGGAGGCTAAACAATACACTACTTAATGACGAAGTGATCACTGAAGAAATCAGAGGAAATCAAAAAATACCTAGAAACAAATGACAATGGAGACACGACGACCCAAAATCTATGGGATGCAGCAAAAGCAGTTATAAGAGGGAAGTTTATAGCAATACAATCCTACCACAAGAAACAGGAAACATCTCAAAAAAGCAACCTAACCTTGCACATAAAGCAATTAGAGAAAGAGGAACAAAAAAACCCCAAAGTTAGCGGAAGGAAAGAAATCATAAAAATCAGATCAAAAATAAATGAAAAAGAAATGAAGGAAATGATAGCAAAGATCAATAAAACTAAAAGCTGGTTCTTTGAGAAGATAAACAAAATTGATAAACCATTAGCCAGACTCATCAAGAAAAAGAGGGAGAAGACTCAAATCAATAGAATTAGCAATGAAAAAGGAGAAGTAACAACTGACACTGCAGAAATACAAAAGATCAGGAGAGATTACTACAAGCAACTCTATGCCAATAAAATGGACAACCTGGAAGAAATGGACAAATTCTTAGAAAGGCACAACCTGCCAAGACTGAATCAGGAAGAAATAGAAACTATAAACAGACCAGTCACAAGCACTGAAAT
>NW_021700407.1:0-3403 GCF_005190385.1 Monodon monoceros
TGAATACATGTGAAGCACTTCTTCAAAGTCACCAGCGCTTACGTCTTTACGTCCAGGTTAAAAAAGAAAATGCATTCTCAGTGGGAGGGCCATTTCACCAATAACACCAAAATGAGCAGGAAAGATCATGCTAGGTGCCAGTAACTTAACTCTCTACCACTGCACAAGAGGTGTGATCAGGGCAGTTTGGGCTGCACCAGGATTTATTATACCGCATAACAGGCAGCCTGGAGTTAGGCAGCGCGGTTGGTTAATTTCAGTGAGCCAGAGACGCAACAACGTATCAAAGACCCAGGCAAGCGTCCCGCCCTAGCATTTTACACTTATGCTCGGAGCACCGAGGATGGCTGGCTGCAGCACTTAACCGACATTCCCACGCAGACAATAAAGACCAGTAAGAAAGAGGAGCGCTTTTATCACATCCACCCCTTTCTGGGCGGAGAGAGGGGGGATCTTTCCTTCCAGCTGTGCTCGCCCCCGCTCTTTCCCCTCACCATGAAAACAACTCTCAGTGGCCGGGACTATATCACATGTCCGTGCCCGAAACCAATCACAGCAAGAGGAATGGTTCTCAGGCCTAGCTGCACATTGGAATCACCTGGGAGCTGTAGAAACAACGTTAACGCTAGGCAACAGTAGGTTTTAAAAGTTCCCCAGCTATTCCATATGTATACTCAGAAGCCAGGCCTACGATCTCTGGTGGGAGGTCTACTCTGAGGACTTGGGAAGGCAAACACCTGTACAAAACTGGGGTTCTGCTAGCAGCCACGGACAGCCAAAGGCCACGTGTGAACAATTAATAAATTTGCCACATGGACATACCTTGCTATAGCCAAGAGAAGGGATCTCTGCTGGTCAGTCACCCACTAGAGGACCTATTACGAGAAATAAAAAAAGATTTCTGTTATAAGAGATTTGATAGCTATCTTAATCCGCTAATCCCCTGTAAAAAAAAAAAAAAAAGTGGAGGAGGAAAATACCTTATAAACTTCAGCTCGAGTGTTAAATTAATTAAACAAGGAGGTCATTAGATGGAGGTGGCTCTAATGCCTTGGAGGCCTGTATAAGCAAACCCAAATCAAAATCTAATCCTGTAAATGCCTCAAGGTTACCAAATTGCAACCTAAGGACGACCAATCCCAAACAGCCAACTAAGCTTGAAGCTACATCCCATCGATAATTTCCTTACCTTGGTTATGCCTTTTCTCTATAAAAGTTCCCCCCCTACCCAGTTCCGGTCAGCAGGCCACTCCTAACCACTTCCGGTTTGGTGCTGCCCAATTCTGATTTTTGTTCAAACTCTTAAGAATTTTTAATATGCCTGTTTATCTTTTAATAGTTCTGATGTCAGAACAGGGAACCAAAGGAGCCCCCAGGAGCACTGAGCAAACAAGCAGAGGTACCTGTGAAGCCCCTTGACCGGCTGCCTGCTCGCTACCTCGGGAGGTGGGCGAGTTCGTCTCGGAGGCTGGATCCCAGCTCCGGCGTTTACGTTATGAGCTTTAGGACTTCGAGGATTTCTTTTTCCAGACTGGGTCCAGAAACTGGCCAGAATTGGACTTTTTCCGACTTAGAAACCGAACCGGTTCCGGGGACGAACTGTGTCCAACTTACAAAGGGGACGAGGACCAGGACGACTTAGAAAATGGACCAGGTCCGATGACAAACTCGGTCCGTCCGACTTTGAAACTGGACCCGGTGCAGAGCAAAGTGGTTCCGCCTTAGAAACCGAAATGGGTCTGGGGACGGACTGGGTCCAACTTAGAAACCAGACCCGGTCCAGGACAGACTGGGTTTGACCTAGAAACCGGACTGGGTCCAGTATGAGGCCTCACGTGAATAAAATTTTGTTTTAAGGTTAACCTTACCAAAGATAATCCTGAATTACAGTGGCCACAGTGGAGAACTTTTAACCACCTGAGATAACCTTATCCCCTTACGAGGTGCCCTAGAGGAAAGGGGTCTCAGCCAGGCACTCACTATGAAGGGTAGAGGGAAAGTTATTCTTCCTCCTCGACAGTTTCTAGTGACCAGGATGAGACCTACTGGGACACCCCACTCACTCCGAATCCTGCAGACGGCATCCTGGGAAAACTGGCAGAAGCCTGGCAAAGGGTAAGAATTCTTACCAAGGTCAGCTCTCCAAAATCTGTGGAGCCTGGTCGAGAGAGGAAGGGAAAATTTCACCTTGTCCCTTCCTTTCCAAATTTACATTGGCTGGAAAACACATTGGTTATGGAGCCTTTCCCTCCCAGGGAGAGCTGTGAGATATAAATGTTTTACCTGGTCTTCTCTAGGATGCCCAGAGGCATCTCATGAAATACAAACTCCAGGGAAGTCATTCTTATCGGGAAAAAAGAAGTGGCAGCAGCAGCCATTTGGACATTGAGTGAATGAAAAATCTTAACACTTTTCTCCACTAGTATTAGTAAAATCTTTAGCCATCTGAGCAGGTAAACTTAACTTATTCTATCTGCCAGAAACACAATTTGAACCCAACCATTCTTTTATAAACTAGTGAATTTTGCATTATTGTATGTATCTCATGCCTAAAAAATTTAAACAAAAGCTAAAAGCCCTCTGCATCTGTCTGTATGTTTATGTATGTAGGTGATAAATATGTGATATTCTTCTACCTTTGGATGGTATAGCCAAAATTAATTTGTAAAGAGCTCTATTTAATAGGCTGAAAAAACAAACATTTATATAAATCAAGTGTATACTAAGAAATGTACAGACCAACCCAAGTGTTTTCCAAGTTCACGTGATCTAGCATAATCTTTGGTGAATGAAAGCTAGTTTAAGTCTGTTGGTTTAATTGAAACAGGCATGTCTTTAGAGTGATCAGTATTAAGTAGAATATTTTTATTCTACCAAGGTTAACTAAAGTCAAATACGCTCATGTAATCTCTGTTACATAATTTGTCAGCAAGAATGGTAACTTAAGATGATGGCTGGCTGTTCAATGTCTCATGAAATTTTCCGGAGTAAGCTAAACAATTGTTAAGAACAAGTAAATTAAGGAGATGTAAGATAAAAATTTATAAGTGTACTTTTCGGCAATAATCACGCCTTATGGTATATTTGCTTAAGAATAGTTTCCAAACTCTTTCTGGTAACTTAAAACCTTAAAGTTGGATGAGATAAGTTAAATGAAGGCTAGTCATTGAACATCTAGATCATTTCCAAGTAAGATAAAATACTGCAACATTAATTACTGAACATAGATTTATTCACTTTTGGCTTTCTTTGGCAGAGGATCTGAAGATATTTGGTTCTATCAGTAAGCATATTTTGTGCCACATTGAAAAATTATTAAGAGGAAGAATATACTTCTAGAAACTGTGAAAAGTATTTATAAATTTGCCAATCCACAGAATGCTAGTGTAACAAACAGTCCACA
>NW_021700408.1:0-2128 GCF_005190385.1 Monodon monoceros
AAATCCAATAAATCCCATTATCAAAATAAATTTCCAAAACAAAACACAGTAACAGTGAAATAGAGAGCAATTCTTAAATAATTCATTCAGGGCTTGTGATGCAACCTGGATTTACCACATCTACACCCAGAGCTGGGTGAGACATAATGCCGGACACTTCGAGCTGATAGCATTGGTGAGGTTCGGTGATCAAACGCAGATCATTTGAGGTCATACTGCATGGTACCCATTCCATGGGTCCCAACTTTCCAGGTTTAAGGGATTCTTCCTTCAGCTAAAACATGCATGGCAAACCCAGCGTATGGTCCACCGCGTGATTGGGAAACGTTTTCAAATGCATCTCAGTTTTCGTCCCCTGGTACTCGGGTTCACCATTCCAGACGCTTTACTAACACTCTCCCCACTTGGAGAGTCAGTGCCTTTAACCTCCTGTTTGGCACAGTTTGCAATTTCTGCGCAAGATGAACAGGAATAGGGAGAACCAATGAGAGACTAGTTGTAGGTGCCTGCACGGGCAAATGGAACGCCCATTTCCCACCAGGAAGTGGAATTAACCAAAGGATCAGCATGCCCTGCTGGAAACAGATTAGGGCCTAAAACAAGCCTATGGTTTTGCGGGCAGCTCACAACAAAGCGAGTTGAAGAAAGGAGCTCAGGGGCACTGTAATTCACAAACCTGCAGAGTTATGAATGACAGCTATAGTCCACAAATGTATTGAAGTAAGTCTTCGAAGAGGACTTGAAAGCGGGGCAGAATTTCAGGAAAACGATTTCAGGGGGTAGACTGGAATTGCACTTAAAGCATAGGGAAAGAGACACAATGTCGACAATGATGCACTTTGCCAAAAAGAGCATATGCGTTTATTCCTGAATATAATCACGAAAAAACGCATACGCACTTTTTGGCCAACCAAGCAAGCTTGTAAAGGAAATTTGAACTAAAATGAAGTCTCATTGCCCCCCGGTCAAAAGGGCCATCTGAAAAGAGTGTAAAATCCAGAAAGGCAGGACAGGTCATGGAGAACAGGGAACCTTGTTATGCTGATGGGCCAGATGTAAATTGCCAACAGCCTCTCTAGAGAGGTGTATGGTGTTCCCTGAAACACATAGGAAACAAACCAACACAGACTATGGCACTTCCACTTATGGTCCTATAGCTTAGGGACATTAAAATCAAAAACACAGAGCCACCCCAAAATTTGGGACGGCTCTGTTTACAAGAACCTTGTCTACGGTACAAGTTAAATAAGCGAGAAAGCAAAAAATGGATAAAGAAGTTGTGGTACGTACGTACAATGGAATATCACTCAGCAATAAAATCTATGTCATCAGGCCCATAGCGGAATAATGAGTGGATTCAGCTACGACGATTCTACGTCAAATAAGTAACACAGAAAAAGAAACATCATAAGATATCACTAATACACGGAATGTAAACTTGGCTACACATGAACTGAATTACATAACAGAACAGGGTCTCAAATTTAGAAAACCAACTTATGCTTGCTTATGGGGAAAGGTGAGTTGGGGTGCTACATAAAACCAGAGATTGAAATTAGCACAGATACCATTCCGTAAGCCAAATATATAATAAACAAGACCTACTCCTTGCTCAACGAAATGGACTCAACACCCGATATTCAACGCCTGGAAATATACCTGACAAATAAGAATCTTAAAACCCATGGATTTATATGTCTCCATAAGGAAATCAAGCGTTTGTACAGCGGCCTAAACGCAGCAGTGTAAATCCAATAAATCGCATTATCAAAATAAATTTCAAAAACAAAACACAGTAACAGTGAAATAGAGAGCAATTCTTAAATAATTCATTCAGGGCTTGTGATGCAACCAGGATTTACCACATCTACACCCAGAGCTTGGTGAGACATAAGGCCGGACACTTCAGGCTGATAGCATTGGTGAGGTTCGGTGAGCAAACGCAGACCATTTGAAGTCATACTGCATGGTACCCATTCCATGGGTCCCAACTTTCCAGGTTTAAGGGATTCTTCCTTCAGCTAAAACATGCATGGGAAACCCAGAGTATGGTCCACCGTGTGATTGGGAATCGTTTTCAAATGCATCTCAGTTTTCGTCCCCTGGTACTCGGGTTCATCATTCCAGA
>NW_021700409.1:0-2196 GCF_005190385.1 Monodon monoceros
CCCTGATAACCTAGGAGTGTATTTAGTTTCTCCACTTTTTTTTTTTTAACATCTTTATTGGAGTATAATTGCTTTACAATGGTGTGTTAGTTTCTGCTTTATAACCAAGTGAATCAGCTATACATACAGTTTCTCCACTCTTGACCTACATCCTGCACAGCAGTTTAGGAACGAAGTGTCATCTCTACCCTCTACAATGAGCCTCCATTTCCCTCTTTTATCAATTTGCTGAATCAAAAGTAACAGAATTGGGAAGTCCCTGGCAGTCCAGTGGTTAGGACTCGGTGCTCTCACTGCTGGGGCCCCAGGTTCGATCCTTGGTCAGGGAACTAAGATCCCACGTGCCACGTGGTGCAGCCAAAAAGAAAAAAAAAGAAAAGTAACAGAATTAACCGCCCATCACTTAAACAAGAGAAGATGCATTCTTTTTTACATAAATATATTTGTAGCAACAGAAATATTATACACATTGGTGAAAGGAGGGCCCCAACAAGTGGTGTTCTAGAGAGTCCCCCGGGATTGGGCATTTATATTCCAGTGCTACACAGCATTGATGGTCCAGCCTCTAGAGTACAGCCAAAATCAGGAATCCAGAGGCCGCTACTCAATGGTGAGGTGCCATACGGTTCTCTGTATTTACCTATTTGGGTAATTTTTCACTGTTTCTATAGAATTGAAGGGCTGCCACTCACTTATAAATCTACCCAGGTCTGTGATACACGTGGGTGGGCAGTGAAGACAGCTATAGGCAGCAGGAACAGTCTGATGAGCATCCAACTGTGCCACTGATTATCACCTAGGAGGCAACTGAAAACCAGAAAGGGTCTAGGGGAACCACACATTGCTCTTCTCTGCCTTTTGCCAAGATGTCTCTCCAACATTACTTTAGATTGAAAATCATTTCCATGTTTAGACCAATGCAGAGAAGAAGTGATAAGAGTAAACATTTTACCCTACACATTTTTAATGGCAAATGTGTTAAGCACTGGAAACAGATCGTGTTGACTACACCAACGAAACCTAATAAATTGTTGCCAACCTGTAGTTCTGTGTTTGTCAGCCCATCTTTGGCTTCAGTGTTCACAATGGTAGGCAATAAATAACAGGGCCAGTGTCAGAACAAGTTCCTACAGAGAGAGCCATGTATTTTGAGTTTAAAAAGTACAGGTTTCAAAACTCCAACTGCCCTCAGTATTTAGGATTCCCTTATGGGTATTTTTCATGGAAGCCTTGGTACCTTCCTTCTTTGCTCAGGCTAGGCCAAGTCCTAGAGAGTGACAGCAGGAAGGAAGATTGTACAGAATGATCTATGTGAAATGGTCACTATCATTTTGCTGTTAGCTGCTAAGTTAGGACTAAGAGCCCTCTTATCTGTATTTGCATGCAATTTTCTGAGTTTGCTTTAATGGATATGACATTTCATTAATTCTGATTCATTGTGTATTCAAGCCAAAACACATGCAGTTTAGTTCCATTTTCTGACAGAAAATAGAAGCTGAAAAATTCCAAGTCAGAGTAATACCTGAAGGTGTGTAATTACTCATTACCCAATCAGCTACTAGGTTCAGGGGGCAAGAATGGTTTGGAGATAAATTGCAACTTTTGTGAGTGAATCTGACAGGCTGGGTTAGTAGGTGTGTTTCTTTTGATTAATGACACAAGGAAGAAAGGTTTAGAAAAGGTGTTTCTACTAATTCTGCTACTTCTAGGCTGACCCTTAAAATGTTTCTACCAGTTACTAAGAAAAACATAAATTATAGTGAGCAAAGTGTGAATTTTGTAAAAACATACAAAAATGTTACATCCATAACTTCTCTGCTCCAATTAAAAAGAAACTCAGGATGATAAGTCCTAGGATATGTCAGAATGGGTCATTAGGCTACAGATCTCAACTTTCTCAGAAAATGCACCTATCAAGATAAAGAAAAAACAAACACAGGTGGAGCTATTCATCATGATCAGTTAACATAAGAGTCTGAACACAGCACAGTCACTACATGGGTTTTGATGTCCTTCAGTATTTTTCCAACAGATTAGATTTCTGGGAGTACAGCAGGCATTTGCCTGGTTACTCATGAAATGGGCCCAAGAGAACACTTTCCAGGTCCTTGCCCTCCATGAGTTCCCTTCTTAGATGCCATGGTAAGATACACACACACACACACACACACACACACACACACACACACACACACA
>NW_021700410.1:0-51301 GCF_005190385.1 Monodon monoceros
TTATTTATTTATTTATTTATTTATTTATTTATTTATTTATTTATTTAGTGTGGTACGCGGGTCTCTCATTGTTGTGGCCTCTCCTGTTGTGGAGCACAGGCTCCGGACGCACAGGCCCAGCGGCCATGGCTCACGGGCTCAGCTGCTTCGTGGCATGTGGGATCTTCCCGGACCAGGGCACGAACCCATGTCCCCTGCATCGGCAGGCGGACTCTCAACCACTTCGCCACCAGGGAAGCCCTTATTTATTTATTTTTAAAAATTAATTTATTTATTTTTGGCTGTGTTGGGTCCTCGTTGCTGTGTGTGGGCTTTCTCTAGTTGTGACAAGCAGGGACTCCTCTTCGTTGCGGTGTGCGGGCTTCTCATTGCAGTGGCTTCTCATTTTGCAGAGCACGGGCTCTAAGCGCGCGAGCTTCAGTAGTTGTGGCGTGCCAGCTCAGTAGTTGTGGCTCGTGGGCTGTAGAGCACAGGCTCAGTAGTTGTGGCGCGTGGGCTTCAGTAGTTGTGCCTCGCGGGCTCTAGAGCGCAGGCTCAGTAGTTGTGGCACACGGGCTTAGTTGCTCCGCGGCATGTGGGATCTTCCCAGGCCAGGGATTGAACCTGTGTCTCCTGTATTGGCAGGAGGATTGTTAACCACCGCACCACCAGGGAAGTCCCAGGCGGATTCTTAACCACTGCACCACCAGGGAAGTCCCCATCTTCCGTTTTAGAGTAGGAAAAATTGACAAAGAATTTACCTCCGTATTGAAATTCAGAGCAGTTATACTGTCCGCACATTTCTGTTAACAGTAATAATAGTAGTGAGTACAATGCTGATCATTGTAGATGCTTGGATGGTAAAAAAGAGGAGTGAAATGCAGCTGCTTCCTGCTACAGATCCTAGCGAGATGAGACTCATCAGATGGTAGCCACCCACATTTTATGTTTGCCTTGTTGTGTTAACGTTGCCATAGTAAGACACGACATGGGTGACTTTCTACTCTAGAGAGTGGGAGGTGAGGGGAAGGGGGGAAAGGGTTTGGAGAAGAAATGGAGCCTCATAGGAAGTGGGGGAGACCTGGTGGGACAGTTTCTGACAAAGGTTCCCTAGGGATGTTTTGTGGAAGTTTGACTTCTTTTCACTGTGTCACTTGAAGAAGCCACCTTGCTTACCAGCCAAGAAATTTGGACCCATTTGGCTTTTCTGGAGGATGTCACTTCATAGGGTAACAAGCTAATTCCTTGCTAGGGGAACTAGGGCTTGAATCAGTTCCCTTCAGGCTTCCTAAGGCGTCCTTTGCTAGTTCTGAAGCTTTGGGCTTTGATGAGCAAAGTCGCGTCTCTAGGCCTTTGGTCCTTTTATGTACCTTGAGCCCTGTCTAGCCCAAGGCTGTGCAGACTGAGGCTACTTGATGTGTTTTGTCTTTCATAATAAGGAAGACTGTTAGTTTGCTGGGAGTTCCCAGTGCTTGGCTCACCCGGAGTTCCTTATGGAGAATAAACTTGATGTTTGGATGGATGGGTGGGTGGATAGATAGATTGGGTGGATGGGTGAGTGGGTGGCTGGCTGGGTAGAGGAGCGTGCTCTCATCCAGGCTGGGTTGAGTCAGGAGTCCTTCCAAAATGCCATGTTTTGTTTGAGGACTTCTCTACAGCTGGATGTACAGGCAGCAAGCAGGTCCCAAATCTCACGAGGGTCCAGCACAGTTTCTGATCATTCCCTTAGGGTATCTGCTGGAGATTCCTTCCTAATGCCCTGGTCCGTTGAGGAACCCTGTCTTACATGAATATCCCACATGCCAAAGGAGTATGGAACAATGAAGGAAGACTTTTTAAAGCTTAATTTATATTTAAATTATTACAGCATTGCTCTTGAGATCTGTGAACTTTAGCATTTGTAGCTTCAACAATTCACAAGTGACAGGAGTAATTTGTAACCTCCCTGAGCATAACTTTGATTCTTGGCCCGAGAGTGGCAGGTGGGCTCACGAGTCGCAGAGCTGGTGGGGAAGTCTGGTGCTCTGTCCTGCGCCCACAGCTCTTGGGTTCTGGTTATTTCATACATGATCTAATTTCATCCTGACAGTAACCCTGGGAATCGGGCATAATTGTTGTGGTTTTACACCTGAGAAAACTGAAGAAATTTTGTGTCCCGTACATGCTCATTTTGAAAAGGAGAAGGAAGAAAAAGTTACCTGTCTTTCCACCACCAAGACTAACTTTGTGCTAACTTTTTGGGGGAGTATTTCCTTTCAGGCTCTTTTCCTCCTCTTTCACTTAGCATTTTTGCATAATCATGTTCCAGTCAGAAAATTCTCATTGCAAAAAGTAACATTTAAGAAGCTGTGTAGGCTCTGTTTCTGTTTCCAGTCTCTGAGTCATTTTCGGTGTTGGTGTGCTTTTTAGAGGGTCTCTATGTGGGGCTGTCTCCGTGTCCCTGGGCTGAGCTCACCGGGGAGCCGGAGTGTTCCTTTCAGCTCAGCATCCCTGGCTCAGGCATTCAGACCCAAGCAGGGCCCTTTGTGTCTAAAGCAGTAGTTGATTGGAGTGCTAATGAATCAATTAGAAAATTACTTGCTGCTGAGATCCTCAGCCAAAGGAGGGTTGTGCACAGTCTCCGAAAACCATGGAAGGCCATACGCCTATAAATCTCTCTTGGCTGTGGCCCTTGTAAATCGCACCCCAGCCTTTCTTGGACCTGTTAATCAGTTGAGAAAAATGGGACTACTACTGCTTTGCAGGGCTGCCTCTTGCTTGGCATGGTTTTCTAGCTTGTACTTCTGTCCATTCTTACACGGGTGAGAAAGAGAAGACTAGAGTTCCTAGGAACAGCGTTTGTACTGCACTTGTAAAAAGGAATCGTTTAGGGGCCATTCTCGTGTTCTTACCTGGAGTCCCCTACACCAACCCTTTGGGAGGTACTTTGCTATAATATATATGCCCATTTTTAGGAATGGCGGGACTGGAGCTCAGAGAGGCTAAAGCATCTGGTCCTCCAGTCACACACTCGGGGAAGGCAGTAGATCAGCCTGTACACTGTCCCTCTGTCATAAAGCCTTTTTCACATGGGATACATCTGAGTGGGTCTTAATGGCCCCAGGTTGGGAGTGGCATGTGGGGCACAGCCAGCAGGGATGGATATGGTAAAGGCCTTTCCAGTGAAGTACCCAGGGTTGGGGTTTGGTAAGGTTTAATCTGGGGCAGATCTAGAGTTGGAGTGACAGCCAGCAAGCAGCCATGGCGGAAGGGCCCCCGGGTGGGTGATGTGCCAGGGGGTTCCAGGTGGCACCATTTTGTGTTATGTGTTCCAGGACATTCGCCAGATATGTTTGAACCTGAAATGGAAATGAGTAAAGGAGAGGGAGGTTAAAGTAGGTGACATTGCCATGAATCCTGACTGAAGTGGAGCCATCTCTAGATTTTGATATGTTTTTCTGGCCCTCATTTTATGAATACAGTGAAGGCAGCACTAATCTTTACCTGGTTTCTCCAAGAGGAGCCAGCATGCTTCTCCTGAGGCAGTGCAGTGCTGGGCTCCCTTTCTAATTTGGCTTCACTGGGAGGGAACCACTGGGCACCAGGGCCTTTTGTTCCTGGCTGGAGGGGCAGGACTGCTTGTTTACAGCCTCATATTCTGTCCTTTCATCGCCAGGATGTTCAGTGTGTCATGGCAGTTTTGATGCTTCTGCCTTGGATAACCAGCAGTTTTTTCATTCGTATAACAAACATCTGAGTGCCTACCATGTGGCAGGCACCGTTGTAGGTGCTGTGAGCACGGTGGGGAACAGCACAGATGACACCCCTGTTTGTGCTCGTGGGGCTGACGTTCTAGTGGATGGTACAGAAATCTGTTGTGGACCTTGGGTCTCAAGCTGATTTGGAAGATAGGACTGTAATAATTCTAATCTCTCCTTCATAGTGGCTCTTTTTTTATACCCCACATTGTGCGGGGCATCTTAAGTTTGCCATCGTGTTCCATCCTCGGATGAGCTCTGCGAAGGCGGGTATTGTCACCCCAGTTTTGCAGATGAGGCCTCGGAGAGCACATAGCAGGTGCTCGATGCGTCCGCGTTGGCCGGCTGAGTGGTGTGCAGCTTGTAGATAGTGGAGCTGGGTTGCTAGCCCAGCCCAGGTTCCCAAAAAGACGTCAGGCTGCCTTTCCAGTGCTGCACCTGTCCTGTGAGGCTGGCTTTATTTTGTAGACTGGCTTTGAGTGTGAGTGCCAGAGCCCAGGAAGATTGTGGTACAAGGTCTTGGTGTGGTCTCTAACCAACTAGATCTGTATTATCGATCATCGCTGCCCACTGCCACTGCTGGAGGATGCTTTGTTTCTGGTGGTTTTATAGAAGTGGAGGTGAGATTTAGAGGCCACTTGCTTCCCCGGCGACTGCCGTCCGTCTCCTGCTCTCTCCACTTGAGGCACATTGGTACTGCCATGTGAGCTGTGAGTGTGGTAGGGGATTGAGACTGGGATGCGCCTGCCCCGATGCCCCGGGACCCCAGGTGACTCTTCTCCTTAAGCGGGCACAGGTGAGGCAATGTGTGGAACCTTGGGCCCCATTCATCTGCCCAGACAGCTCTTTGGCCACTTGATGTTGACTTGGCCCCTTCAAGTTCCAGGTATTGAAAATGCAAAATAAATTAAAGCCCAGCTTCTGGACGGAATCGGGTTGGCTTTCTCTTTGGGGAAGTTCAAAGTGCAACAGCTGTGTGGGTAGACTGCTCTCCGGGTGTTAACCTGCTTGGCAGGCTGTTGGAGTAGAAAGTTCCAACAGGCGTCAGACGAGTGGGGGAGGCATGTGGCTGGCCATGGGGAGCAGGGGAGATGGGCTCCTTCCTTTGCCTCTTGTCTGTGCCCTTGACCTGCAGGCTCTGTTCTGAACTTTCTCCTTTTCTCTCTCCCTTTCTGCTGACTCTCCTAATTTCCACCTACTTTCCACCCCCTCCCCACACCTTCTCTGTGTTTCCTAACACCTTGTGCATTGCCTCAGACACTCCTTGGCTCTTCTCAGTTGGCAGGGCAAGGGGCAGAGTCCACCACCAAGTAAAGGTCACCTTGTGTCACTTTGACCCAGACGGGGAATGGGGGCTCTGACCTTTCCCAGATGGTGTTGGTGGAAGGTCAAGGGTGGTTGCACGGTTGTCAAGGTGGCTCACATTACCCTGAACTGAGAGCAGTGCAGAGGAGGAGGAGAGGGGTGGGTACGGTTGTAGCTGGAGGTTGGCGGGTTGGGTGTATAAGTTTCCTAGGCTGCAGTAAGAGACTGTCACAAATGGGGTGGCTTTAAACAGAAGAAATCCTCTTGCAGTTCTGGAGGCTAGAAGTCCAGAATCAAGGTGTCGGCAGCGCCACGTTCCCTCTCAAGTCCTTGGGGGAGAGTCTGTTCTTTGCCTTTCTCTTATTTTCTGGTGTTGCTGGCACTCCTCCATGTTCCTTGGCTTGCATCTCTCCGATCTCTGCCTCTGTCATCCCATGGCGTTCTCCCTGTGTGTCTGTGTGCCTGAATTTCCCTTATATTATAAAGACACCACCAGTCATTGGATCAGGGCCCACCCTAACCCAGTACAACCTCGTCCTAACTTGATTACATCTGCAAAGGATCTACAGACTTACAACATAGTAGTTGATGGTTCGACTTACAATTTTTCAACCTTACAACGGTGGCAAAGCGATACGAATTCAGTAAAAAACCGTACTTCAGATTTTGAATTTTGATCTTTTCCCAGGCTAGTGATGGGCGGTAGATCTTCTCTTGTGATGCCGGGGCAGTGGCAGTGGCCGCAGCTCCCAGTCAGCCCAGCAACCACAAGGGTGAGCAAGATAATACTGACCACCATTCCATTCCTGGACCACCACTCTCTTTTCACTCTCAGTACAGAATTCAGTATGTTACATGAATTAGCTTTTCAACACTTCATTATAACATAGGCTGTGTGTGAGGTGATCTTGCCCAACTGTAGGCTGAAGTAGGTGTTCTGAGCACGTTTAAGGTAAGCGAGGCTAAGCTCTCATGTTCGGTAGGTTTGACGTATTAAGTGCATTTCTACTTAATTATATTCTCGTAATCCCATTGAAAGTCGAGGATGATCTGTATTTCCAAATAAGGTCACGTTCATAGGTACTGGGGGTTAGGACTTGAACATATCTTTTAGGTGGACACAATTCAACCCACAATACAAGGTGACAGCGCCTGTATCCAGAGGAGGTATTCAAATTCCTATTTTAAGGGGTCTTAAAGATACTAAGCGAATCTGTAATTGCAGCCAGTCCAGTAAATTTATGTAAGGAATCCACTATGTGCCAGGTTCCGGGCTTGGCCCTGCACAGAGATGAGATGCCTCCTGGCCCTTACAGTGAGAGGCTACTTCTGTGGAAACAGGGTTTTTAAAAGAAAGCTTAAAGGAAATGTTCATGCAAGTGCCTCGGGGATGACCTTAGAAACACCGACAGGCTTTTCCTTCCTGCCCTATTAATTTTGAGGCCACCTCGATCAAGCCAGGACTTACTCTCCCCGCCCTCTGGCAGAAGGAGATGGGGAAGGTGGCCGGGAACCACCACCTTTTGTTTCTGCTGCTCACATTCGGTGCTTCTGTTTCTTCCCTGCCAGTGAGGTGGGACTTAGAAGGTCTTTGAAGTGTGCTTCTTGGTGTTGTCTGTTCAGGCAGCCTTGGGAGCTAGGAACGGTTTTATTGGAATGGCAAATACTGGGCGGGGTCAATAAGGAAGGTTTTTTATAGTGGCTCCTGTGTTTTTGCTGTGGATACACGTGGGTCAGCATCTGATGGCTCAGGCCAGTGCCTTGTCTTCCCTCACAGAAGTTTCCCATTCAGGCAGAAGGATCTGACACTGAGTCGGAAAATTCTTCTCATGACTTTACAATCTCCCTGGTCTGCCAAGGATTTCCACACAGGCAACAGGAGTGGAGCAGAAAGCATTTGTAGCTATTGTGTCGGTGAAAACCAATGTAATGTAAATAGGAAGTCTGGATTATATGTATCCTCAAGACACTGGGACTGAAAACCACATGCACCAAAAGAAATTTACGGTTGTGCACGGTTCAGAGCGCTGTCTGCTGTGGAGGGCTTAGGTGGTAGGGGTACGTGTTCTGTTCTCCATCCCTCCCCTCCTTGACCTGCCCCTCCCAACCAAAAAAAAAGAGAGAAAAATTAATTAGGCATTTCCCCCAATTCTGTCACCTCTTTACCAGACCATCAGAATATGTGAGGTCAGCTAGATCCGCCATCCCTTCTAGCCATCATTACAGAGAGGCAGAACTCTTTGTGTGTCCCTGAATGACCACACCACAGAGGACCCACAGAAGTATCTGGAATGTGCTTTAGTCTCCCCATTCGCCCCCCAGAATGATAACTTTCCCATTCCCAGAGGGGGCCTTCAAGAACCTGCTTTGGGCAGAAGCGTAAGTATTTATTAGGCCAAGCCTGATGGTGCGCTTTACCTAGGTAGCTTTGTAAGTAGATTAGTTTCATGTCTTATTTCCAAAAAAGTTCACGGATATATGTTCATTGTGAAGAGAATTAGATAGCAAACATAAAATTCTGGCACTTATACTCTCCAAGATTAATGTTGTTAAAGCCCTGATTTATGTCTTGTTGATATGGCTTATTTCCTAAACATGTCCCTGCCCTCAGGAGGTAATATCTGTCCACTTGGCTGATTCAGCCTAACACCTAACCAGAGGTACCTCTTGAGACTCTAGATGATGGATCTTGAGATTTTAGAACCTGTGTAGCATGTGGCTTCCCTTCCAGGGGTCTTGCCCACACACCTAACTGCCTGTGGTTCTCCTGACTCTTTTCTCTGGTTGGGAGCTCTTGTAACTGATGTTGCCAAGAACTACTTTCTTTCCCTTGGGGAGAGGGAAATGGGGTGTAATCCTTGCTCCAAATCCTGGAGTCTAGGACTGCCAGGCGGACCTCATGTGTCGAGCAGACAAGCTTGTATGGAGCTATGGTTTTTAACCTTTACGGGCCCACGAGCCCTGTGAGACTGATAAACTCTGGTGCCCTCCGGTACTGCACGTTCACATGTACAAGCAACTGTGCATAATAAGCCCAGGGGTTTGCAGACCCTTTGAAACCCATCTCTGAGGCCCTTCAGAAGCAGACATGCCGCCCCCCACCCCGCCCGCCGCTGGCTGACATGGCCTCTTGGTGTCCATTTTGCCATATGTAGGACAGTGGCAACAATAGTTACCCGACAGTTTTGTGGTTGTGACAAGGACTGTGGTGGTTGTAGCTGCTCACATTCTGTTCTTTCCCCAGTGCTCACCGTGACCCAGTGAGGGAAGTCTTACCAACCCCATTTCAGAGATGAGAAAACGGAGGTTCAGTTAGGCGAAGCCATGTGCCCAGGGCCATAAAGTGAGAGTCAGGGTTGGAACCCCGGCTGTGTGGCTTTAGAACGAGTGCCGAACGCCTGATTCGCATCAAGGTACATAGTAGGTGCTCAGTAAAGGGTATCAACGACATTAAAAGCGGCAGAGGGTTAGGGCACAGCCAACCTGATGGTAGTGGGGCTCCCCCTCCCCCACGGCCTCCACCTGTCCTAAGTATCCTCCCGGTGCAGGATCCGGGCTCCGGGGTTTGTGGGGCGGGCGGAGGCGAGCGCAGATCCGCCAATCCTGGGAAATGTGTAAAATCCTGTTCCTGAAAACCGGCCGGGTTCTCAGAGTGTCCTGGCTGGCATGTTTTGCCAGTCACGAAACATGATCCATACGCTGTATTTTAGGACTCCCCATCTGTCAGCATTGGGGAGGGCTTTCACTTGACGGAGCTCAAAGCCTGCCAGCTCACCCGGGGGGGGGGGGTGGGGAGAGGTGGGCAAGAAGGATCTGTGACAGCCAGTGGATCTGTTCCTCCAGGGAGGGTGCCGTCTACCTGGCTGGGGGGCCGGGAGCCCGAGAGAAGGGGTGGGGCGTCCTTGGGTGCCTTGGCCAGCAGCCTCACAGATCCCTTTTCCCATTACTTCACTCCTTTTTTAGACAGATCCCCACTTGTTCCTTAAGCAAATTGAGGTACAGGGGGGTTAAGGCTCTTGTCCAAAAGTTTGAAGCTGCTAAGAGGCCAAGCTGAGATTGAACTGAAGTCTTCAGGCTCTGTCCAGTGCTCTCTCTTAGCCGAGGCTCTCCTCCTGTTTCCTGGGTTCTCCGCTCTGGGTGGTGCAGGGCCGGGTGGGAGATGCTCCCTGGGAGAGGGAGGCAGTGAGGAGAGGGAGGGGGTAAGCCTTGCTCTCAGGCCCACCTGGCAGGGCGTGCTCCAGGCCTGCACCCCCGCCCCACCCCTCCGGCCTGCTGGTGGTAGAGGAAAAAAACACTAAGAGGGCTATTGATCCACCCTCTCCTCTGAGGGAGGGCCGCAGCACATTCAAGCTTTCTTTTTAAAAATGCATTAACCTGACCGTAAGCAGGCCCCAGTTTAAAAATAAATAAAAGTAAGAGAAGAAGCAAAACAAGTGGGAATGGGGACAGGAAAAGGGTGTTTGAAGAGGGTCCTTCTCCAAGTCCATGCCAGTTCCAGGCTGGGATGCCATGCCTGGATTCTGGAGCTCGGGACTGCCCTGCTTGCTGTGCCCTGGACCATCTGCATCTCTCCTGACGTCTGTGCGGAGGAAATTTCCCCAAATCCAGAGGTTCCAGGAAACCCTTTGCGGGTGGGGCAGGCTGGAGCGTGGAGGCCATCCATATTTGAAAGCCTGCCTTGCCAGCCCCCAGCCTGAGCAGTTTGGTCTCTGTTTTGGTCCTCGAGCCACACTGGCCTTCTCTTGGTTTCTCAGAAGTGCCTTTGCACATGCTGTTCTCTCTGCCTGCTGCCTGGAAGGGGTGTCCATCTCTTGCCTTTCTCCCTGGGCTGCAGGTTAGCACCTGCGCTCATCTTTCAGATCTCAGCCTAAAGGGCACCTCTTGACCCTGGTGGGTCAGGCCTCCTGTTACATACCCCCGAGTCTCCCAGTACTTTCCCCTCTGTAGCTCTTACCACAAGCATAATAAAAGAATTAACTTACATCTTACAGCATTTAGTAATGAAGCTTGAGGAAAGCAGGGACTGGTCTGTCCTGTTTGCTAAGTATTCACTGTCCAGCTTGGCGCTGAAAAGGAGCCGTAAATCCTCACGGAATGGGTGGATGGCGGGTCAGGGTCTATTCCATTTGGCCCATAGATACGGTTTGGGTGAGGGTGGTAGGAATAAACGTCGTAATCAGAATTCGCTGTGATTTTCTAATGTTTCCAGAGGTGTGGGCCCACTTTGAGGTCAGGATATGGTTTCAGAGTGGAGCCCCCAACCCTTGAAAGGAGGAGACTTCTGCCAACAGAGCAGTAGTTAGGGTGCGGGGTCCCCGAGCTGGTGCCCCTCAAAGGTTGCCTGTTCTCTTGGTGGGTGGGAAGACGTGGGGTCAGAGAACAGAAATCACTTGGCTAGGGTCACACAGCAGAGCCTGTGAAGGCTTTTACTTGGGCCCCGGTTTAATTGTTTAAAGGTGATTAATCAAGCACCAGCTACCTACTGGGCAGGCATCGTTTTACTGCCGCACGTGGTGACACCAGTTCGTGGAAGAGGAAATGGAGGCTCGGTGAACTTTGGTACCTGCTTCAGAACACAGCAGAGGCAGCATTGGAACTCAAGTCTTTCCGATTCCATAGCCCGGTGCCTCCCAGCGAGCGGGGGTTGGTGCCAGCCTTGGGTTTTGGATTGGCTCTGGTGGGGACCCCCTGCCTCCTACTAGCCAGGGGAGTTGTGACCACTTGTAGGAGCCTCCGTTGCTTCCAGCCATCTGGGCTCAGGGGAACAGTGGTTCCCGGAGACCCCCCTCTCCTCCTCCACCTGGCTCACCTCCTTTTTCTGTGTCTTCCCTCTCCTCTGCTGAGGGAGCCTCAGGAATTCCTCTCTCCTCCTACCGGTCGCCATTTCCCTGGGAAGCCACTGGGGATCCTGGGAAGGTTCTGAGGGTGATGAAGCAGAATTTGCACCATTCCGGGAGTAACTTTCCATCATTCGTGGCTAAAAATAAAACGTGTCCTTGCTCCTCACTGCCTGTAGGCTTTCTTTTGGGGTTTCAGTGGGAGCCACTTTTCCGTTTGTCCCCTTTCCCTGTTGACTCTCAGCGGGTGTGGGGCTTCCCGCAATGTGGGGACATGGGTGGGCTTGATGCCACTCATCACCTCTGAGAGCAGCGCCCCTGGGGCCTTTCTGAGGAAGCGCTCTGCTTCTCTGTGGCAGCAAACAGCTGCATGGTCGGGCGGGCGCTCTGGCACACGGGCCGCCCGGGGAGGTCTACTCCCTTGGCGTATATTACCGCGGCCGAAGAGACAAGCCACCTTTCGAGGATTTTCTTTGTGTAGCCTGCTTATTTTTGATATCAGGAATGCACAGAGGCAAGAGAGATAAATTAATTTGTTCAGTTAATTTTGTAAATATTGACCGAGCCGAAGTTTTATGCCAGTCACATGTCAGGGACCCGAGGGCTTACCAACAAGCAACATGACACAGTCCCTTCCTTGAAGGCACTTATCCTCAGGGTCAGGGGAGAAAGATGTGAGCTTTCAGACAGAACTAGAGCAGGGGAGCCACAGAGTCCTGCTCCCCTCACCACCCTTTCTTCTAGAATTCACTTACGATGTGTGCCTGAGTGGGGAGCTAAAAGCTGAACCGCATGTTGTGCCTTTCGCTTTTTTTTAAGACACTTGCAATTCCCCTCTCCCCTGGTAAATACTTTTTTTTTTTTTTTTTGAGTGTTTACTATGTGCTGGGGCTGGGCACCCTGCTAGAACTTCACTTGTTTTTATTTCACTGGACTCAACGTGCCTGTGTAATTACTACTATTGTCCTTATTTTCCAGTTGGTGAAACTAAGGCCCAGAAAGGTTAATTAACTTGCTTAAGATCCCACAGCTAAAATGTTGCAGAGCCTGGATTCAAAGGTAAGCAGGTTAATTCCAGAGCTCACTCTCCTAACCTCTAGCTGTATAGACACGTCCTCACTGCGAACGTCTGTCGGTTAAGCATCCACTATCTGCCCAGCGTGAAGCACTCTAAATAGATGCTTTCTCTTTAAAGGTCTTCATTATGGTTTCTGTTTGGTCCTTAGTATTCCTAGTAACCCTGTGGGATGAGAAAGCACTCCCCAACCCCAATCTGCACACCCCCCTTTAATCCAAGGTCTCTGTAGAGGACACTATACTTCAGAGGTTGGAATTAAACCATGTTGTCTTAATCCAGAGCCTCTGGGTGAGAGAAGGGCCCTGAAATCATTCTGCAAACTGTAAAGTGCCCCATGAAATGAAGGGCACGGGAGAAAAGGTGTGTGCGTAGAACGCTGACCTGTAACACCAGCCTCACGCGCCATACTTGGGGATTTCTAGCACGGTTGTCACGGCCTGGTTTCAGGTACCTGTGAAAAATTATGGTAATTAAAATGTAATTTGGAATCCCCAGTTGGCTCCCAGCAGCTGGTCCAGATGTAGGAGGCTGGGGCTGTCTGTGCTGGAACACGCTGAGGCTTGTTAGGGGTGTCATTTTGTTTTGCCCTTTGTGTTGCTGGGTAGAAGGGTGGGGGCACAAGATACAGGAGCTATTTTTACACCATTCACGTCATGTTCAGTATTACTGGATGTTTGTGGTTGGGTCCCTGTTTAGCCTCAGCCGGGAAGCGAGAATTCCCTTGGCTGCCTGGGTCTGTATGGAAACTCAAGCTCATGCCCCTTGGGTACATAGATTTCGCTAAAGGCGGAGGGACCCATTTGGCTGTGCCGTCACCCTGGGTAGTTTGGAGTTGTCTTCTTAGGTTTAGATTTTCCAGGGCTCTTCAGACTCCTTCCTGGAGTGGAGGGAGCAGCATAGGTAAGAGGCCATAGGCTCATCCCCTCCCTTACTGATTCAACAGATGGTTTTCCAGTTTGAGGTACATGCTAGATCTTTTTCAGGTACTTGCAAAGTGAAGTCAAATAAAGTATTATCCCTCAAGGGTTTTATTTTATTTTTTTTTAAATTTTATTTATTTTTATTGATTTTTTTGGGGGGGGGGCTGCGTTAGGTCTTTTGCTGCGTGTGGGCTTTCTCTAGTTGTGGTGAGCGGGGGCTACTCTTCGTTGCGGTGCGTGGGCTTCTTATTGCTGTGTCTTCTCTTGTTGCGGAGCAGGCTTCTCGTTGCGGAGCACGGGCTCTAGGCGCGCAGCCTTCAGTAGCTGCAGCGTGCGGGTTCAGTAGTTGTGGCTCATGGGCTCTAGAGCGCAGGCTCACTATTTGTGGCACACGGGCTTAGTTGCTCCGCGGCATGTGGGATCTTCCCGGGCCAGGGCTTGAACCCGTATCCCCTGCATTGTCAGGCGGATTCCCAACCACTGTGCCACCAGGGAAGTCCCCCTCAAGGGTTTTATAGTCTGGTTGGGGAAATGGACAATAAATAAACGTTTGCTTTAGCTTATGCAAGCCGAGCATATGTGCCAGGTTCTGTTGGAGGTTCTGGGGATCCAGTGCTATCATAGTAGAGGGAACAGGGCCTGTGGGAACACAGAAGAGGGGCGCCCAGATCACACGCATGGTCAGAGACAGCTTCCTGGAGGAGGTGATGAGTTGCAGGAGTTGACCTAATGCGTTGGGGGACAGGAGGTTTCACGTGTGTACATGGGTTTATTTGCTGTTGAGCTTTATTTGTACAGTCGGTTCCTCGGTATCTGCGGGGGTTGGTTCCAGGATCCCGTGGATTTGGTGGATGCCAAAATCCATGGATGCTCAAGTTCCTTATATAAAAAGGCCTACTACAGTTGGCCCTCCGTATCCGCAGGTTCCATTTCCGCAGATTCAGACAACCTGCGTATCGCGTGGATGAGGAGCCTGTGCCTGTGGAGGGCCGAGGGTATACATATGTGACATTATGGTTATAGTCGTTGTATCTTATTCAGTTGAGGTCCTGGAATTTTATTTTTATGCCCAAAGGGCTCGCTGCCTTTGAAAAGCACTGTATGTCAGCTAAGCCCTTGTTGCTTCAGAGGTCGGAGATGGGAGGTCAGCCTCAGCCCCGCAAAGCCTGCCCTTGAAGTCTCTGCCTCCTCTGGCCTCTTGGCACTTCCTGCCCCTCTTCCTCTTAAAAGGGCAGGCCTGAGTGGGTTATTGCACAGCAGGGGTCAAGACACCCAGGTCCACAAACCCTGAGCCCTGGCCTGGCTGGCGCACAGGGCCTTGAGTGTGCATGCCAGGGACAGGCATGGGGTCCTACCTGCGTATCCTGCTGATTGGGCTTTGTGGCCCTGGGGGAGGAGGGTGGTTGGTGGATCTCACTGTTTAGACCAGCTGTGGGGTCTGTTGCAAAGTGAAAGTACCAAGAAGCAGAGTGCTCACCTGAGGCTGCTTCAGAACAGGGCTCACACCTGGAGTTTGCAGAATATGTCCTGGTTCAGTGCGCTCTCCACTTCCACTCTGTGCGTATGCATTCATTCATCCAACTTAGGTTCTGCCAACGTAGCATCCTGCATAGCATCTCTCCTCTGCCACGCCCAGGGCGGGGTGTTGAGGAAGCCAGTGAATTAGGTGCAGCCCTGCCCCTGGGGTAGCTGACAGTTCTGGGTGGTCCCCCCCCAGGTGGCCACAGGGGCCGGACCCGACATGTGCCTTCTGGGACCCTCTGCAAATAGCTGGAATGTCTGGAGTGTTCCCACCATCCTTGTGAGCCACATGCTGACACTGCAGCATGCCAGGCCCTGTCTTTGGCGTGGGATTATTTGCAGTTAGTATTCCAAATGTCAAGTTCCCCTTGACTTGAGCTGAGCAGACGAAACAAAATGGCAGGCAGATTAGAAGGGGCTTGAGAAGCCTTTTAGGATTTGAAAACCTTACTTTGTTGACTTTGAAAAGCTGCTGAACCGGGCTGCTCTGCAGAGGCGGGGGCATCTGTCAGGTACCCACTGTCTTCCTGGGCCTGGGAGGGCCTGGCCAGTGCTGCTGTCTCTTTCAGGTACTTGGAAGCTGGGCGGTGCCCACTGAGCTTGCACAGCAATTGAGTCCAGTCCCTTCTCCTTAGTGAGAGCAGAGGGGAGGAGCTAGAGTCTCTGAGGTTTCAGAAGGGGTTTGAGTGGGTCCCCCAAAGTAGGGGGGGGACATGTCAGTCAGTATCTGTTTAAACTCGTGTGTGCGGTGCCTGATGCTAAGACTGGTAGGTAAAAAGGGAAGTAGATGGCCTACCGTATTATAGTCCCTCTGAATGGATGGTGAGAGGTTTAAAAAGCTAGTGCTCACCAAAGGTGCAGAAGTACCTGGCTGGGACCTGGAGTGTCATTGCCTTCTTTCTACAGATGTGCAGAAAGATGTGGTAGCTGAAGCTCAGAGAGGTTAAGTAATCTGTGCGAAGCCACACAGGAAGTGGTAAAGCTGGAATTTGAGTAGTCTCTCTGGCTCCAATGCCCATGCTTGTCCCATGACATCACATTGGCTCCTCCCTTCTCGTGAGACTAATTTCTCCTGCCCTTCCCCCAACTGCTTCCTTTTCCTGCCTGCATTCTCCAGGAATCCCTCTGTGGGTGCTGCCTCATCCAGCCTGGGAGAAGTAGTAAGAGCTGAAAGTTTGAGAGAGAACCCAGCCCCCAGCTGCTTTTCCGCCACATTCCAGGGGACAGAGTGTTTGTCTTCCTGGATCTTACGTGCATACTTGGCTCCTGGGGACAGGCAGAGATGAGGCTTATGCGTTGTCGGCCCTCTCAGGGTCCCAGGAAGGGTTTGTGAATTGATGTGTCTGGGATCGGGGAGATAGACTTTAAACGGTGTGAAGCTCTGTAGCCTGTGGTGGGCAAGTTTTAAGGCTGGCCCGACACATGACCTTGAACCCCAACCTTAAATTGGCCTCTGTTTCCTGCAGCTTTTGCGGGCTGATTGCATAAATGTTCTTGCATGGTGCACAGTCGCCTGACCCCAGAGTCTGGACGGTGGTTTTTGCCCTTTCTCTCCTTTTTCTTTGCCCACGTATGCGTGAGTGCCTTTTATTCCTAAGATACGCAGCTTTCTCAGTCCCCATCCTGGAAATATTGCTGGAATGCAATAAATCTGATTGTGTTTATGTTGAAGAAATGAAACACATTACTGTGTGGGGAGGAGTGCAGGAGATGCCTTGCAAGGGGGCCGTGTTTATGACAACAGTTTTCACGTGTGGCTTTATTTTTGAAAGCATGGTACCCCTCCTCCCCCCACTTCCTTGATAGAACCCTGGTAATAAGAGCTGTCTCTTGTATCCGGGTGTTGGACAAACAGAGGGCAGAGCTGGCCAAGACCTTCCCAGCTGTGGCTGTCACCTTCTCAGTTCTGAGAGTCTGGCTTCTTTGGGCCCTGTCATTTCTCGGGGTTTTCAGCTCTTCCAGGGACAGCGCCTCTGTGCTGGTTGAGTCAGAGCTGATTAGTGAATCCTCCCGCTCCCATTCCAGGTTGGAAACAACAGGATGAAATTTAATAGGCATAAATGTAAAGTCCTGTAGGTGGGTTAAAAAAAAAAAAAACAACCACCCAACTTCACAGGCACAGGATGAGGAAGCTTCATTTGAATGGTGAGCAAGAAAGTGACCCTCGAATGTACCAGACAGTCGGTTCTGTGTGCCAGCAGTTAGCCATCACGGAAAGAAAGTGACTCAGGCTCGCTGAATGAGGACTGTGTCCATAAGGAGAAGGATGATGTTATTGTTAATAATTCATAATAATAGCTAGGTGCTTTACACGTATTATCATTCCATCTTTAAATTCATCCTTTGAGGTAAGTCAGAGGATCTTCTTTTTTCGGAAGAGGAAAAAAGAAGTTACACTGTGCCCAGTGTTACACTGCAAAAAAGTGGCAGAATCAGCTGGAACCCAGAGCCTGTGCTATTTTGAGTGAAGTAGAGGGTCAGTAGATGGTGGAGACTCTGAATGAAGAAACGCTGAAGGAAATGATGGCATTTAGCTTGAAAGCAGTTTTAATAACGTCTGACTTTTGTATGGTCCTTGCTTTGTGCCACGCACAATTCTACACAGTTGATGTGTGTGTGTGTGTGTGTGTGTGTGTGTGTGTGTGTGTGTGTGTGTGTACCTCAACTCCATTATTATCTCTGTTTTACAGAGGAGGAAACTGAAACACAAAGTTAAGTGAGTTGCCCAAGATGATATAGTTTCTAAGTGGCTGAGCTGGGAATCAGACCCAACTAGCATGGATAAGTGTTCTTAATTTTTAGACCATGCAGGCTTGGGGAGACTGGTTGGGGTGGGGAGAGAGCCGACTGTGCTCTTTGTTCTTTGCGGCAGACTGTCTGCAGGATGCTGGCTGCTGTGTTTGGATCCAGGGCAGACCAGGGCCTGCGGGTGAGTGTGTAAATGCGAGAGGATACCAGGTGCCTGTGGAGTAGGCCCTTTGAGCGGAGGCAGTGAGCTCCCTGCTGCTGGGTGACTCCTCACCCGTTTGGGCTCCTGCAGAGGCGAGAGGGTGGAGGAGACCACCTGTGTGGGAGACGAGAGACACCCCACCAGGGCCCACCCATGTAGCTGGCTGGCTCCCAGCCTTTTGTTGAGGACAGGCCCAGCTTTCCTGGCACGTCCCCCACCCCAGGCAGTGGTGCGTCCCTGTGGACCGCTGGAGGGGAAGTGACCGGGTGTCTGCCAGGTCCAGCCTGCCCTATTAGGAAGCCCCGGCTGTCAAGCCCAGCAGAATTGCTGACGGAGGCACCGGGAACAATGCTGCGTGGGAGGAGGTGTGTGCATGCGTTTGCTCGCCTCCTGACCTGTGTGCCAGCAGTGACACATTTTGTCCCCTCTGGTCCCCTGTGGGCACTCAGCCGGGCTCTCTGATGCTTTTGACTCCCACTTGGGCTCCTGGTCCAGCTGCAGCTTTGGTTGCAGCCAGGGAAGCCAGTCAGCTGGCTCTAGTCCCTCCTGATGCCAGGGGAGTTGGGGACACTGGCTCTGGTTTGTCCTGATTCCAGGGAAGTTGGGAGCACCCCTTCGGCTTACATGGTCCCCTCAAAGCACTTCCCAAGGAGCCCTGGGAGCCTGGCACCTCCTTGTCGGGTCAGGGAATGGAGGCATGGAGAAGCGGAGTGACTTATTGGAAGCCACATAACCAGCGAGTATGGCTGACGCTATAATCAGGTCCTGGTGACTTGAAACAGGGACCACTTGGTCCAGACCTCTGATTTTACTGATGAGGAAACAAGGCCCAGATTTGCAGCTTGACCTGGCCAAGGCATCTCAGGTCATCAGTGGCAGAACCAGAACTAGGACCCAGGTCTCCTGCCCCCAGATACCGTGTCCTCCTTACTCTGCAGCCCCCTCCTCCACTTCTGGTTTCCTGGCATCTCATTTCTGCTGGTGCTTCTGCAGGGCTGGTGCAGTGACTGTGACTGCCACACAGGTTTCCTTTCCCCCACTGCTTCCACTGCCTTCCTTGACTGCCAGTGTCCGATTATCCCAGTTGTCACTTCCTTTGCCTCCTAGGACTGGTAGCGGCGGCTGGCTTATAGGAATTTAGCCAAGTGGAGGGAGCGTAGCCTTAGCCAGGCAGCTTTGGGATCCAATCCCAGCTCTTCTACTTGTGAGCTGTGTGACCTTAGGCAAGTTGCTTAACCTTTCTGAACCCTGGTTTCTCATCTGGGAGTTAAGATGGTTTGGACTAGATAATCTCCAGTGGCCTTCCAGTCCTGCAGGTCTTTGACTAGTGATTTTCATGAAAGTGAGTGTGACCCACATGGACCTGCGTTTGGAGGCTCTTGGGAAGGGCAGGTGACATAGACTAGCGGGATAAGGCCTGTGTTGGGAGGCACAGGGCATGCATGCGTTTAGAATTCTGGCTTCACCGGAGGACTGTTGCCTTGGCCTTGGGTGCTGGTGGGTGATCGGGGCAAGGGACCCCGCCATTCTTTGTCCCTTCTTTGCTACTTCTTTCTCTGCATGCATGCTGTGGGCATGGACACTGTTTGTCCTTGGTGGTGACCACTCAGAGTAGAGAGGTTGCCAGAGGAGGGTTGGCCAGCTGATGGGCATGGCCTGGGTCAACTGGGCACAGGCAGGTATCAAATCGTGCAGCCTTTCACCTGGATTGAATGCCGCTGGATTTTGTCGTGAGAGGAACTCAAGCCCTGTTATTAGGCCTGAGAGATCTCTACTCCACATTAGACCACAGGTGTGAGGTGCAGGGAGGGGTGTCAGCGTAAAACCAGAAGCCTTTGGCCTTTCGTCACTGTGTTCAGTCTTGCAATTGTGTTGGCTGTTTACATGGTTTTCATTCTTTGGTTTTTGCCTTGGCCGTGAAGTTGTACTCTTTTCTGAACTAATCCTGTTTCATGTAACCTGAACCCAAGTATCTGGCCATGAAGGGCAAGCTTTTTTCTCCTCTTCCTTAACAAAGGATATCCTAGACTGCAGCATCTGGAAATGATTTGGCATCTGGTTTAAGCATGTGTGCGTGCACGCACACGCTTCTGGAATATAACATGCCCTTACCCGCATAACATGCCTTTGTCTCTCCATGTGCCTGTGTTTCTTTCTATGCAGATGACTTTACATGTGGAGGTCATTATATCGGGACACGTGCTTATGTGTGTATACACGTATAAACCTTTATTTCTACTTAGAGTGAGGAAATTTTCAGGGGCTTGACGTGTGTTGTGCAGTGCAAGGGCACTTGCACTGACGGGTGTATGTCTCTTTGAAAGGTTTAATAAACCATTTAGCACTGCCTTCATGACTGTAATGAGCTGCTCCCGCGTTATTCCTGGGCTCTGCCTTAACAGGCCTCCCAAGACCCTGTGCCCACCATAGTGTGGCGGCCCCCACCCAGAGTTGGCTGCTCTGGAGAGATGGCATGGTTCAAGGTGCCCCTTGCTGACCATCTCTTAATGGTATCTCTTCGCTGCCTGGCGTTGGCGTGGATGGGAGCCTGTCCTGGGGATTTCTGGGCCCGTTGTGTCCCTCAGATTTGGGCTCAGGGAAGGAATGTTTTGACGGCACAAGGTTGGAGCTGTGGGTTGTATTGAGATTGGGCTGCGTCAGCAGGTAAGAGCCTGTGTCCTCACCTCGAGGGTGATAGGCAGGGAGCTCTGAGAACCTCTGTCCAATCTGGTGGAGGATGGCCAGGGGAGGCGAGTGAGATGAAGGTGGAGGGAGAGGACTCTTCCCCCTCACTCCCCCATGGACTAGGGTTTGTCCTTGCTCCCCTTTGCCCCAAGGGACTGCTGGGAGGCTGATTTATAGTAATTTCTTAGACTCAATGCCAGGAAGACTGTGGTAACCACAAGGGTGAATAAAACAGGAATGGGCCTTGGAGTAGGCAGGGGGAGGTGAGCGAGGCCGGTGGATGATGCCTGGGGTGTGTTATTAACTCGTCTCTGAACTGCAGGTTAAGATGGGGGTGTAAGGTAAGAGGGGGCTGGTAACAGTCCCTCATGGTCACCCCTAATCCTCTTTCCCCTGGCACTAGTGCCCCCCGGGGTAGCCTCCCTCCATGGTGGCAGCAGTTATATTTATCGATTTTGGTTTTTTTTCTGTTGACAGTGGAGCTTGGCCCAGGTCTCCCTCTGGCTCAGGTCTGATGAGAGCCCTTGAGAGCACTTGCTTACGCATTTTCAGTCCTGTCCTCTCTGCTCTGGGGACTGCCTAAGGGGAGAATAATGCAGGTCTCTTTCCTCCTTCTGCTCAAGGCTCTGGGTGGGGGTGTGCGTTAGGGACCAAATGATACCCAAGCCAGGATACTTTCATAACAGGCCATGCCATGCATCATTGTGTCAGGGCAGCAGGTGTAAACCCGATTGTTTGCGATGTACAGCCCTTTAGTGAATGTTGAAGGCTCTCGCCGTAGCTTATGGAGCATTTGACCAAAATCCACCTGAAAAGCAATCCAGGGTTCCTCTCCCCTGCCCACCCCAGCCCTAGCAGCCTGACGGGAACTGTGAGGTGAGGAGGGCCTTCCCCCAGGTCTCAGGGAGGTGCAGCTGTTTTGTGTAGAGCATTTGCTGCCGTGGCATCCAGATTCTAAGAAGCTGGGGGCTCCCTGCTTGGGATGGTGCCTTGGAACAATTGATGGGGAGCTGGATCCCTGAATTGGGTCTGGAAAATGTCCATTTCTGGTGAACCCTCACAGAGCCTATGGTTTCCTTGAGGCTTTGTTCAGCTCCCCTGTAGCGTGGGGCCTGGGCTGAGCCTCAGGGCCCCGGGGGAGGCAGAGGCCCTTGATAATGGGCCACGTGTGATTGCAAGCCCCAGCCTGGCCTGCCGGTCTGCCACCTCCAAAACATAACTCAATATTGATTGTGCAGGAAGCCCAGACTCAGTCATATACAGTAATCCTCGCTCCTTGAAGGGAGAAAGGAAGTGGATTTGTCCCTGGTACAACATGCCTTGAAAAATGCATCTTGATTTAAGATTCAGCTTTCTGCAGCATATTTTAAAATGTCAGAGAGATAAATATGCAGGTTTCCTTATGTGTCTGCCTTGAACAGCCTTTAACAAAAAAAGTCTGTCATTCATCCTCAGGGTCACAGGTGTGTTCAGATCCACCCCCACCCCTACCCCGCCTTTGATGGTGTGGTGTGTCCATCTCTCTTCCACGAGCAGAATTTTGTTTGGGCTTCAAAGTCCCTTTCTTCCCAGGAGATACGTTTGTTTCCCCAGTTTAAAGGTGTACAGAGAGCTTCCAAAATATTTTTTGGAACTTTCTGTTGGACCTGTGGAACAGGCACTGGCTTCTAGCTACTTAATCTATCAGGGGACCCTTTTCACTTCCCAACCCACCAGCCAGAGGAGCCAAAGAGGGAAAATGCATGCTCCAGCCCCTGCCCTCTGAGACGGGCGTGCACCGGCTCCTGTGGCAGTAGAACTGAGGAAGGTGGGCCTGGTGTGAGGGGAGCCCCATTCTTGTGGTGGTGCCTTTGGCCAGCACTTCACTTCCATGGTTGGGGTAATGGTGCCTTCTAAGCTCAGTTCAGATTTGGAAGGGCTTTGGGCCACAGGTGAGGGAGATGCTGCTGGAAGGTGAATCGGTCGTGGGGTTTATATCCTGTTGTCATCGTGTGTGGCTTTTAGCAGGATACCCTAGCAGCCTCGCTGGTGATTTTTGTCCCAGAAAGAATTAGAGGGGAACCCCAGGGTTTTTCAAGATGTGAGTGTGGATGTCATGACACTGTTAGGCTGGTTGAGGAACTTAGAAACCTCAGTGGCCAGTGCAGCCTTGTGCCTGGGGGAGAGCTGCCAGGGGAGCTTGTGGTTTGACAGGTAGTCATGAAAGGTTAGGCCTGGAAGGAACCTGGAGGGGTCTCTCTACCCTAGCTCCCGCCATTATGTAGATGAGGAAATGGAGGCCCAGTGACTTGGCCAAGGTCACACAGAAGATCAGCCGCCCGAGCCAGAACCAGAGCCCAGCCCAGCCCAGCCCAGGTATCCTGACCCCAGTCTGATGCTTTTCATCACCTTGATTTACTATCTCAAGTGGGCCTCACTGGTGACTCAGAGGTCCTGACTGCAGCACGTGAACAGAGCTTGGCCAGACACCGGGCTCACGCAGGGCTGCCTGCCCTGTTCTGGGTCAGTGGGTTAGATTTCTGAGGACCGTCCCTTTGGCATTGAGGACCTTGCCTGTGCTCATTGTTCCCCTGCTGGGTCCCCTGTGTGTTGCTGTCAGGGTGCAGGGAGAGAGGATGGGAGGGTGGGAGGCATCTTCCTGCGTGGGATCTGCCTGGATATGAGGTCGAGGTGGCTGTGGAACAGAAGGGGGAGACCCTGGGGTAAAAGCCCCCGTTCTCCCTCTCTAGTCCCTCTAGTTGCTCTTCCTCTTCCCCTGAAAACCATTTTGAGGAGCATAACATTCATCATGAGCTTTATTATGGGCGACTCTTCCTCATGTTTAAAAATAAACGCTGGCATACAGAACTATATTTGGTATATGGAAGTCTTTTGCATATAAATGTGCTTAAAGGACAACTGCTTTATTGAAGAAGCAGAGTGAGCCCCAGCTAGCGGGGCACGTGGGGGGTGGGTGCCGAAGGGACCCCGACCGAGGTCTGCCTTGCTCAGGACATTTGGGTTGTAGTCTTCAGTCCTGTTGAATCTGCCGTCCTTTCCCCGGGGACAATTGCCAAACAGGATAACTGGTACTTAAAAATTCATAGAAAATGTTCTTATCGCAACGTCATAATTGTTATGACTCAGAAAAGTAGAATTGCCAATCCACTCTGCCTGTCTGCCCTCACCTTTGTTGCCTACCGAGTCCCCAGCAGCAGCTGCAGAATCATAAAGAGAGAGACGGGAGAGAGGGAGAGAGAGAAAGGAAGGAAGAAATCCAGGGCAATGCTTTATTTATGTTAACGGCTACATTTGACTTGAAAATTCCGTCCCCTGAGCCTTGAGGTCAGCACATTACGGAGTGATTGATGGCTGTCAGGAGCGGGCAGGGCGGCAGATTGCAAAGGGGAGGTGGACAGATGATGCCCTGGCTTTCGAGGGCTTAGCAGAACCCAGGCCTTGAAAGGAACTCGGTGGAAAACAAAGCAGATGGAGAACTCTGCTTTGGCCCCTGCCTTTTTCTTTATTCTCTCTTTCCTTTTTCTTCCCTTTTCTGTTGAACGTTAGGAAGTGGCGGGGGGGGCACCTCACTCCATCAGCACACTCCAGGAGTATCGCTTTTGGGTGTGACGCTGGGTAGGATCCTAGAGAGGCCGGACCCAAGAGGGCGCCCCCATTCGAAGCAGGCGTCTGCTTAAAAACCACCAGGCTCTTCCATCACGTTGCCCGTTGTTAAAAGCCCCGTAAGCATCCCCCACTTTCTCCTCGGCCCCATCTTCTGAATCTGAAAACCAAACAGGGAGGACCAACTCTTGGGGCAAATCGTTCCCACCATACGATCTGGGCTACTGCGGATTATGTTTCCAGAGGGCTTCCCGGCTAATCCTTGTGTGTTTTCACCGGTAGAAACAAATGGTATCAGACTCCCAGGCCTGTTTACAGATGGGGAGACACGGGAATGATGGAGGAGCTTTGAATTTTAAACATTAGCTAATGAAATTGCAGACGGGGGCACTGGGTGGAACGGCCTGGGTATTCCCATGGAACGTTTCTCCGTCAGCTGTGAGGGAGAGGCCAGCCGGGCTTGCTCATGTGCTCCACAAACATTTATGAAGCCCCTTCCCTGTGCCAAGAGCTGCGTGAAGTAAGAGCTCTCGGAGTCCTGCCCTGGGGTGTCCCAGCTCCGTCAGATAGAGAACACAGCCTCTGTGATGGGGACTGCGGGAGCAGAGGCACAGCTCAGGATGCTGGGGACTTTCTGCAGGGAAGAGGGTGCTGCTGACACCTCACGAGGAGGAGGGAAAGGAGCCTGACCTGGCTAAAAAAGGGAAGGCACTGGGGAGGGGAGGGCATTCCAGGCAGATGCTGACGCGGGGGAGGTGCTGGGGGAGTTGGAGGTGGGCCTGGAGCACTGTGTCTCTGCTCTAGAGGCCCCGGCAGGATGACGGGAGGCTGGAGTTCGTCATTTCCCCTGCCTCCGCCTTCCCCTCTCATTGCTGCTCCTGTGCAGTTGTGTCAGAGACAGGACTGGCTGTTCATTCATCCGCTAATTGTTTTGATAAGAGACTCTAATTATCCACTGCGATCATCAGATTACCCTGAGCTCCAGGAGGGAGATTTGAGTTTGAGCTGCTGTGGCAGCCACCAGCAGCACCATCTCCACTGAAAGGGACCCAGCGGTAGCACCTGGCCCACTGTGCCGCTTCCCAGTCTGTGCCTGCAAAGCCATCGCATGAAGGGGTCACAGGTGCCCGGGGATGGGCCCGGGAAATCCACCCGAAAGCGCAACCTCTGATGTCAAGCAAGACTTTCCCTTGGATTATCTTTGCCACTGTGTTAAGTCCACAGATAAGAGGTTTGGTTCTGGGGATTTCAAAGCAAGGTTGAGGAGTGTGGAGAAAACCAGAGAAGAAGCAGTAATGCCTCTAATGAATTGACATCAGCAGTCAAGGCAAATTCAGATGCCTTTTTGGACCGTTCGATTAAGTTCTACTTACATGTGATTTTGGTATAAAGAGAGCAGTACACAGCCAGGAAGGCAGATTATAAATTAATCCAATCATTGAATCCTCCAGCAAAGGTAATGGGGAATGATGGCGTCGTAATTGATCTGATACGGACTCTTACATCAGTGGGAGCTGCAAAGTAAGGGAGCATCATGAGTGACAGTGAATGACCCATGGGAAGATTTGGTAAGGTATGTGTGACCTTACCCCACAGGGCTTGTCAGAGGGGAGCGGCCCCCCCCCCCGCCCCCGCCCTCAGCTCCCGTGTTCAGGCAGTGTCTGTAGATCCGAGAGGGGCTGGAGAGCCTGGTGATACTTGAGCTAGAAAAACATGTTTCCATCCTGCCTTCTCTCCATGAGATCAGAGGCTCACCTGGGCTGTGGGGTCTGGCTGGGATTCGGAGGGGAGGGTGGGGTGCCGTTGCCTACGTAAAGTTAGGTCCTGGCCTGAAAGAGTGGCTGCCGTGTGTGCTGGTGTCCAGGGCGTTGTTTTCCCGCTGATACAGTGGAGCTGCAGTAGGTGATCACTCAGTTCCCTTTTGGCTGTACGCTCTGAAGCTCCTTTATTCTTGAACCCCCTTCTCCCACCAAAGCAGAAAGCCAGAGGACTTCAGTCCAGCACTCCTTGGTTCCACAGTGCCTGCCGTCTGCTCTGACGTACTTTGCTGCATCCTGGAAGAGGGGGCACTCTCCTTTTGTCTTCATATGTGGGGCTCAGCTAGCTGGGAAGTTTGGCAACACGTCAGGCCATATATCTTGAAAACCACCCTCCAGAAATGACCTCGTTTAGCAGATTGACGTATTGGGCCTGCCTGTTCTCAAGGGCCGCCATCCTAAATCACAGCAGGTCCACTGGACTTGGACGCCTCAACGCAGAACTTTTCAAAAAAATTTCAGGCAGGATATATCACTGCCCCATTAACTCCCTGCCATTAATCTACTCCTCCTAAAAACCTGAAGTTTTCTCAAAAGGACTGGAACTTGGTGAAAAACGGACCCATTTGGTAAATTCTGTAAATCAGGCTGTTTTTCTCCTCTCCTCACTCCCCAGCAGGCCTGCCTCGATCGCCTTGGTGATGGGATGCCTGGGATGCCACGTGGCCGGGTGAAGCTGCAGCCTCCAGGGGTTTCCGGGGAGTGTCCTGGGGATGGACAGCACTCTTCAGGGGTTGCTGCTCTTTAGGCCACCCTGACCTGTGGGATCCCTGAGTGAAGTGTTCTCTGAGTGAAGCTTGGGGCTGCCATCAGGATCGGTTACAGAAACTTGCAGTGGGTCCCTAGTGGGAGCACAGAGGCTTAGCTGAGCTCAGTCTTGCTGAGGGGATGGGACCCTGTCAAGGACTGTCTGCGGGGGGCAGACCCCTTCACTGATTCATCCCTGATTGCTGAAGAGGGCCCTAAAGGCTAATGAGATTCCATCCACACTTTTTTTTTTTTTTTTTTAACATACATACGTATCTTTTTTTTTTTTCCAAATTCTTTTCCCATTTAGGTTATTGCAGAATATTGAGCAGAGTTCCCTGTGCTATACAGTAGGTCCTTGTTTGTCCATCCACACTTCTGGTTCCTATAACTAGAGGTTTCCTCCTTTTGGAAGAAGATGATATCCATGAGCTGGGACTTTGGAGCCCACTGACCTGGGTTTGAATGCCAGCTTTCTTGGTCAGTAACCTCAGGAATTCAGGGGCACTTGAAAAAGAAAAGATACGTGACTTGGAAGAGAGGGGGCCTGGGCTGAGCAAAAGGAAGACAAGGAACAGCGATGGTCTCCAGGTCCCCCGTCTCCCCCTCCTCCATCCTGCATCTGTAAAATGGGGATGAAGCTCATTCTGCAAGCATGCTTGAGGATTAAATGAGTCAATTCTTGTAAAATGTTTAAGATAATATCTGGCGCAATGCTGGCTTTCTGTAAATGATACTCTGTAAATCTGATGGGGGGCACACAGCATACCTCCCACACCCCACTTGCTCATCCTGCTGAGATGGGCCCATGGCAGCCTGAAGGAGAAGTCCTCTTTTTCGGTAAGTCCCCACCGCCCTCCCCCCAGTCTTTGCAGTCTCACTGTACAGGTAGAAGAAGCAGAGTTGGAGTGTCTCCGTAGGTCAGGGCCTTCCCTGGCTCCTTCCAGAGTCAGTCCTTTTCACCTCGAGAACAGGTGAGAATTCTGTGAATTCAATGTATGTCTCTGCTGTCACTGGAATCCAAGATGGAGCTTTTCCCCCAAGCGCCTACGGCCTCTGCAGGCTTTCTCCCTGCCCTCTGCTTGCCTGAAGGCAGATAGCATGGCTGTGAGGCCAGGACCAGTCCTCTCCTGCCTGTTGGGACAGGGTCTGGAGAGCAGGCCAGGACAGGAGGCTGGAACACCCCCTTCTCCAGGGAAGAGGGGGAGCCTCATTCCAGCAGGACACCTTGGCATCCCGCCCTGCTGGAGGAACTGGTTTCCAGGGCCTGACTCCCAGCCCCACCTGCTGTAGGGGTCCTGGGGGCTGGGGCCACGGAATTGGTCTGTGTTTCTTGGAGTAGTTTACTTTTTCCTCCCCCTTTGGCCAAAGTACCTATTATCTGTGCATCTCCTGGTCTTTTGCAAAGCTAATTAAGCCCTAGAGGCAGAGTTTTGGGGCCTAGATTTTTTTCTTTTCCAACTAAAGAGTTGTTTTAGGTGCTCTGGGAGCTTAATTGACTTGCTCAAGGGCTGATCATTGGATCTGGGGGCTGGGATGGGGGAGGGTAAAGGACCCAGAACCTCTCCCCTCTGACGGCCACCCTCCTGACTCCTGAGTGTCCTAATAATTCAAGTATCTTTGCCATCTCTTTGTCCCGGTAGCCTGGAGTCGCCTCCTGAGTTCCTTGAAATTCTTAGGCTAGAGTTCAGTGAACAGACTGTGTGGAGTGTAAGTCATTATTTATCAGTATTGTTCCGGAAGGCAGGGATCTTGTGTGTTTTTATTCCCAGTGCCCCAGTAAGGTATCTGGTGCAGTTTTGGAGGAAACCAGTGATTGTGTGGAGTGTCTGCCCTGTGACAGGTGCTGCGTTGGACTTTCAAAGCCACCTGATAATGCCAGTTGACCTGGAGGCATAAGTGGGTTGTTGGTTTTACCTGAACCTGGCTGAGTTGATTGGGGTACTGAGGTTGGGGGTGGGGTATGGACAGCTGACTTGTTGCCTGGAGCTCATAGCTTCTTTTTCTTTTCATCCTGGGAGGAAGGGCCTTGTCTTCTGCATCTGTTTAGTGGACACCCAGCTTGACTTGGACTGGCCATTATCTTTCGGTATTCGGTAGGTGCCATCTTACATTTATGTGCCAGATGCATTATTAGATGGTGGTGATAAGAACGGGCTACACTGTGGGCCCTTGAGGGGCTTGCCTCCTGGACCCGGGGCAGTGGCTTAGTGTGGACCTGGATCAGAGAAGGCTGGCCCCTGTCCACGCTGGTGGCTGCTGGCCATGGCTGCTCACGCACGTACACCTCAACCCATTGATGCATTCTCCTTGCCTTGTGCCGCTTAAGATCTCAAGTCCACGAGATTCTTTAGTCCTCGTCAACACTGTTTACCACCCCCTATTGCCGGAACTGTGTATTACTCTTTCTTGCCCAGGCCACCTGTCCCGGCAGCCAGGGACACGGGGGTAGAGCAGAGACACGTGACCAGACCAGAGCCGCCTTGTGCAGTGATCTTAAAAACTGCTCCTTGGGAAGGCTACAATGAGGGCCACACCTGTGGAGCTGTGCCCTCTCCCTTCCCCACCTGCAGCCTTGGATGTCAGGTGGACCTACTGAGTTTTTGGTGCTGGAGCTTTGGAAGGGGCACAGTAGAGCAGTTGGCATTCCATTTTTCCAGCCCCTTTCCCAACCAGCTTTCTGTTTTTATGTCCAAGCTATCAAGCAATGCATAAAACTTTATGGTTTTACTCTCTTCCTTGCTTACCTAACTCCCTCACTTTATAGACAAAAGGGCTCAGATCCCCTGTCCCCCCCAGTCCTCCACTGTGAGGGCCGTTCTATCTATTTGTACCCTGGTGGACTTCAGTTGCCTTTAACTTATCCTGCCCTGAATGATCAGAACAGCACAGAGTAGACACTCCAGGATGTTTGAATGAATGAAGGAGTCTAGTCTGCTGTCCTCGAAGGGCTCATTGTGTGCAAGTCATCGTGCTGAAGTGGTACACGTCCTTCATTTGATGTGCTCAGCAGCTCTCAAGGGTTGGCGTCGATTCCCCTGTTTTGCACAGGAGGAAGAAGCTGGGGCTCAGGCAGGTGAAGACCCTTGCAAGCCCCTGGCCCAAGGGCTACACTACGGTATCTGTGGTATACTTGGGTAATGCAGTGAGAGCTTTCAGGATGGAAGCCCTTGGACGGAAGCCAGAGATGGACACCATCCAGCCACTTGACCTCAGGCAAGTGAGGTCCTACCCGAGTTCTCAGTTTCCTCATCTGGAAACTGGAGGCACTGGGATGAATAGGGACTGCCAAGTGCCACCAGAGTTCTCTCCGAAATGCCCATCTGGCTCTGCTACACCTGTGTCTGTATATCTCAAGGAATCTCTGTCTCCTCTGCTTCAGGATGAAGCAGAAGTCTCTCCTTTAATCACGGCATCCCTCATCTCTCAGGCATGAACAGAAGGACTCCTTGGAGTTCCCTGGACATTCCGTATTCCCTCGCACCACAGTACCTTTGCACATGCAGTCCCCTCTGCCCAGGATGCCCGATGCTCCTTTTGCTTGCTTGGAGGGCAAGTGTCCCTTGACAACTGGGCTCTAGGTTCTTTTCCCAGCAAATCTTTTCTGCCTCCTCAAGGTAGAATAAGCTGCTCCTTTTTTTGTACTTCATTCATTCCACAAATTCACTGGTTGAATGAATCCCTCCTGTATGCCAGGTGTGGTGCTAGTTGCTAGAGTTACCGAGACAGCCTCTGGAGCTTACCCCTGTGGATCGAAGGTATTTATGTTTGTCTCCCCCGCCCAGTTTCCTTGAAGTTGGGGCCCATCTCTGTGTCTCTGCCCCAGATTCTTAGCATCTGAATGATGCTCATGATGCTGACTGACTACACAGCAACTCGGGTATTAACTTTAAAACCTGTTGGGTGTTGTCTTTGGCTTCTTTGAAGTCGGACCTCTCCCCTCCTTGGTCTTTTTTTTTTTTTGGCAGTGCCAGCATTTCTTGCCTCAGAAATTGGCTCTTCTTCCGCATAACTTTTACTTGGTCCTTCCCCACCCCCCATAAGTCACTGGTATTTGTGTTGAATCTCTCCTCCCCTGGACTGGAAGCCCCTGGAGGCCAGGGACATGTCTGAGTCACGTTGAAGTCCTGCTCCCTCCCACCTGCCTGGGGTGAAGCAGGTACCCAGTGCATGGGTGGATGGCAGGAGGCAGGGGTTGTTGCATTGCAGAGGAGTCTGGGAACTGAGGGAGCCCCCCTTCTCCTGTCAGAGCCTGAAAAATTGGGAGGTCTCTCCAGACTCTTGAGTTTGAGACCAGTTTCCCCAGCATTAGTCTTTGTGGTTGGCTCATTCTTTGGACCTCCCAGACCACCTGCCTCCTTCAAAGAGAAGGGCCAACAAAAGAACAATAAAAACACCGGAAGCAGCATGTCTTAGCTGCCTGCCACCACACCCACGTGCCCCCCCCCCCCCCCGCCCCCGCCAGTGTTCTTCAGGACCCTGTTTTACAACCTAATAAATTGACGCAGAACCTGCTTTTGGCCATTTTTCCTGGAGGTGGTCATTGTCCCTTTGGAAAGCCGGCGCCTGCCTGGAGGGTTGATCATTAACAAACTCAGGCGGGGTCTGGGTGGTAAAGGCAGTAACACAGAGAGTGGACTTGCCCTGGGAGGGGGAATGTTAAGGACCTTTCCAACAGCTGGGCTAAGAGTGGGTTCCAAGCGGTTATAAGGTTCAGCAGGAAGCTGAGCCACGAGGCAGTGCCCTCCTTCCAGGAGAACCCCTGTTAGGGGGAAGACCTCGAGGGTTCCCCTGCCCTGGTTTTTACCTCCCTTCCTCCCCAACAAAAGCACATCTGCATACCTACATGGTGGCTGGTGTAGACCTGGCTGGGAGCTACACAGGGGTTTACAGTCCCGTTCCTGGAGGAGCTTTTCACGATTAAGCAGTCGCCATGTGGGGGGACGTGGGCTTTATCTCTGATCTAGTTCCGTGACCTGGACTCAAGTCCAGCTCATTACTTGGAAGCTCTGGGAGATGGAAGTCGGCTCATCTCTGAGCTTCAGTTTTCCCATCTAGAGGTTGGGGATGAGGATGTAGTCCCTGCTTGTTATAAGGATTAGAAAAAATGCAGGTAGAAGCACTTGACACAGACTCGGTGCTAAAACTGGTTGGTCCCCTGCTCTTCTCCATTGAGCATGGTCTGCAGCAGCCAGCGTGGTGATGAAAACCTAGAACATTAAGGATTCGGCCACAGAATTGCAGCGTTTGCAAGCCTCAGTTGGCTCATCTATAAAATGGAAATACTCATCAGGTTGCTGAGGGGAGAAAATGAAATCATGGGAGGAAGGCGCTGGGTATATCCTGGGACAGGAGATACATATATATATGTGTATATATACACACACACACTCTCTATCTCTCTCTCTCTCTCTCTCTCTCTCTCTCTTCCCATCACTCCCTCAATAAGTTTTAAGGATATATTAACTGGTGTGTAGGTCAGGTTGGTGCAAATAGTATAATAGTCTAGAAAATTTTTGCAGTAGGAGAGCAGAGGAGGGGGGAAAGATTCCTGACCGGGGGTAGGGGATCTGGAGAGGCTTCTGGGAGGTCTTGCCACCTTCTTCATCAGAAGGAGACCTGGGGGCGGGGGAAGGCTAGGGACATGGTCCTTTCCCAGCATCCTGTTCCTTTAAGCCCGGGCTTCTAGCTTCTCCACCAGGAGGTGAGACTCTGCAGAGAGCTGCTTGGAAAGCTTCATCTTCCCCCTCCCCCAAACTCTGGGGGTGTGAAGATGAACTGGTGTAACTATAGCTTGGTGTTTTGGTGTCTGTGAGAAAAGCAGAATTGGCTCAAGCTGCTTTCTCAGTTAAGGGGATTTAAGAAGAAGAAAAAAAAATTAATCCAACCCTGGTGATCAATCTGACACCTTCCCTTTGAGCCCCAGATGGCTGATTGGTGTAGAAAGTTGGCCACTGCTGCTGTTGGGGAACGGAATGGTGTCTCTGTCTCTCTGTATTGAAAATGATGGCTCTCTGTACGCGCTTGCACACTATTTATAAAGACTGCCTGCCTGGTTTGGTTTTTTGGAGGGTATTTCAATATTCCCAGAAGGATCCTGTTGGTTAAATGTCATTCTTGGAGGTGTCATGTTAACAGGGCTTGAAACCAGGTTCGTTTGCCATGGTTCAGAGTCTCCCCCACCTCTTCTCCCCTTGCTGAAGTCCCCAGCCAGCCTGGAGATGAGGTAGATGGCTCGGAGCAGGATGGAGACCCAGGTTTTGCTCTCCTCCTACCTTAGGTCTGATGCCCCTTGTCTTTTAAAGACAACTTCAGCGGAAGTTTGGAAAGTGAAAGGAAAACATTCACTCTACCATTATCTTATCACAACTTCTAGACTTGGACAAAACGCTCTCCCGGTCTGCACATGTGTTTGTGGCCTGCTGCTTTTTCTTTCGATAAGCGTGTTTCCAGTTATTCCTAATTATCCTCTGATGGCTGCATAGGCTTTATTTAACCATTCCTCTCTTACTGGATATTCCTTCCTGTCCTCCCCCTCCCCACCCCACCATTGTATATAACACTGCAGTGAACATCTTTGCATTTCATTTTGAATGATTTCCTTGGAATAAATTCCCAGAAGGGAAATTACTAGGTCAGAAAGTATGGACCGCTCCTTTCAAGATCCTTGTGTCACTTTGCCAGATTATTTTCAAAAGGATCATCTTCATGTATACTGATGCTCAAACAGATAAATGGGTATTCTAACTGCATTTTTACTTGTATTGGGGATTATAAAACAAGTTTTTAAAGGGAGGTCTTTTTTTGCCCTAGATGAAAAATGTTATAACCCGGACTTTCCTACTTTTTGTACCAACCACCAAGTCCAACTGCGGTGTGCTTCTCGTAGTGCCAAGGGGAGCATGGTGAGTGGGTCCTTTCTGTTCCCTGACTGCCAGGGACTCACAGCTGCCCAAGAGAGGAGAGACAGGCGGCTGGTGGGAACAAAGGTAGAGCAAGGCGTGATCTCATGCTGCTGCCTGTGCTCTCAGAGGTTGAGGAAGACCAGGAGAGCCGTGGCCCCGAGGAATGGGCACAGCCGGTGCTTGCTCTGTACGAGAAGGCTCTGGGAGTGCCCTGGTTCATCATTTTGTTCAACTGTGTATGGGGCCTCCTGGGCACCAGGCTCAGTGGGGATAGGGAGATGGATAAGAGCCAGCAGTCTCTCCAGGCAGACAGAATCACACAGGGAGTTTCTATATGATGTGACAGATGGCTGGAGAGGGTGCCATGGATGATCAGGGCCGGAGTGACAAGCACTGCCGTTCTTTTGTTCTTCAGAGTTTTGACTCCCTTCTCCCTTTCCTGAGCACTGGGGGCTTCCCTTACTTACCAGCAAGGAAGGTTGGGCAAATCAACAAGTATCCCCTCCTCGTCCAGTGCTTCTACCCAGCTGGCTTTCGACCACCTGGAATTTCCATGCTGGGAAGTGACGTTGGAAGCCAGAACCCCAGTCCCTGCTGGGGTGCTTGCTACCTAACTAGGCTCACTCTACAGACTTTTTCTCCAGAGCCCTTGGAGGTCCTTTTTAGGAAGGATCTCAAGAAAAATGTAAGGTCATAGAATGTTTGTCCTGGGAAGCAGGGTTAGAGGTTTCAGGCCCAAAGGCCACATCTCTTGGTCACACTGTCATGCATAGAACTGTGCTTATGCCCTTTTTCCTTGTGGGTCTGCGAAGTGGGAAGTCCTTTATTCTTTCTGCTTCTGCACAGAGTTTGTGCTGCACGGTAGGTCCTCAGAAGAGCTCACACATTGGGTTGGCGTGGTTTGTCATTGTGTGGTCACCCTCCCCTGCCCCCGGCAGAGAACCAAGTGATCCTATCTCTCCTTGCGGACTGGGTCTAGGGTTACATGTTGGGGGTGGGTGCTCTTTGGGTTCCTGGGAAGAGCCCTAGGATAGGAGGGGAAACCTGGGTGCTGGTCCTAACCCTGCTACTTATTAACTGGATGGCAAGGCCCCTCCCAGCCCCCATTTTCCATCTTGGCCCTTCTGGTACCTTCCAGGCCTGAAAAGTGAAAATCCCAGAGTTTGTGCTTACCAGCTGCCTGAGGTTTGGGAAAGCTGGTTTTGGGAAAGCTTAGCTATCTTGACTCTTAAGTAGCATCGACGTAAGACCTCTGCACAGAGGTGATGGGCAGTTTGCAGCCGTGGGGGAGAGGGGGCCCTCTAGGCCTCAGCATGTTCGTATAGGACCCCAGGGGACTTGACTGTGGATGTTAGGAAGCAGCACACAGCAGGCTTTGGTGTGGTCATCTCCCGCCTCCCCCCACCTTCCCCAAGTTCCTGGCTGTGGAGCAGGGAACCTGAGGCAGGAGAGAACTGCACAACCTGCAGACTGCGCCGGGAGAACGGAGGGTCACAGGGCCCCGCTCCCAGCTGCCTTCCATTGTCTGATGTGGCAGTGACCGTAGCGCCCCCCTGCCCCAGTCCTTTTGAGAATAAACATATCAACAGGATTGATTACCCGATTGGTCCCTGGGCAGCTGGCTCTGGCCTGCATCTGGAGCCGATTTCTCTGCTGTCACACACCTATTGTCTTGGATTGTTCACTTCCACAAATCAGAGGTTGGCTTCACCGCCCTAACCCTACCACGACCCCCAGATGCTTGTTTGTCAGTCGAATGAACACTTCCTGCTCAATGTAGGAAAAAAAAAAAAAAGCCTGAAGCACACGTGGGAAGCCCCCAAGTCCCCCCCCCCCCCCCCCCCCCCCCCCCCCGCTCTGATGCAGACAGGATGTTCCCATCCCAGCCCCTCCCAGGCCTCCGCCCGCCCTGGGACTGCCTCTCCAAAGTGGATTCAACGGGCAGGAGTTTCCAGGAAACTGGACTATCACCCCCCCACCGGAGGGGCAGCTTGGAGGGGAGGGGACACCCAGGGACTTCAGCTGTGTGCTGTCCCCAGGTGGGACCAGCAGGTCGTGAGCCCTGGCACGCCCCTGGCATGGGGGTTGGTCTCTCTGAACACTGGGTTCAGGATCTAGGACGATAAGATGGGACAGCCTTAAGGGCCCAGGGAGGGTTGTCTCTCGGGGTGGGGTCTGTGAAGGAGTGCATGGTCCTCTGTGAAATCCTGCCATTCTTCACGGCTTATCGTGAGCTTCACCCTCCTTGTGAACGGAAGCCCCCTCTGACCACTTGCCCCAAGCACTCTCCCTTTCCTTTGAAATACTACAAAGTTCAGAGCTGGTGCTGTGTGCTGGAGTCCTTTTTCCTGTGGGCCGCTCCTTTGTTGCACAAGAATGAGAAAGACCAATTGGCCCGTGAGTGCTGGAGAGAGGCAGTTGGGTTTAGGCTAAGACAGACGTGTACCAGCGCCTCCACCAGCTGTGGGGAGGCCTGGCTGCTGTAGATGTGAGGCCACAGAACCCTGGGCTTTGGTCGAGTAACAACAAGGACTGTTTCTTTGTGCCGTCGTCTTGTTTTTTCACAGTGATGATAATTTGGCTCATTCTCTAGCTGTCGACGGCACAGGGCGGTGGGGCTGGGGGCAGAAGGGCTCAGTGCAGTGGGGCTGCTTTCCTGAGCCCGCCGACGTGTAGCCCCCTCCCTGAGAAACCGCTGTGACGGTGGTGGTGACACGGCCAGCTGTCGTCACGTCTTCCCTTGTGGGCTGCCTGTCTGGCTCACGTGCTCCTGATGAGGGCCCTATGAGGTAGGCGGGGTAGACTCGACTGAGGCTCTCGTTGGTACCGTCCTTTATAGTTGTCCAAGGCCTTTGCTCCTTGGTGAGCCCCATAACAGTCCCACAGATTAGGCAGGGTGCTTGTCTTCCTTCACTCGGCCCCCGCATCCCCCAGGGCCTGGGAGTCTAGTGGGGGTTGGAGCTGACTTTGCTCTCCAGGTTCTCCACACCACCTCGCTGCCCTCTGGCTTTTGTTGAGGAGCAGAGTGTGCTTCCGGCTCGGCCCTTCCCATGGGTATTTCCAGCCTAAGAGGACCTTGGTCCTCACTCAGAGCTGTGGGTGGGTTTCTGCCTTGAGCCCAGGCTGCCCAGGGCCAGACTGTCACTCTGCTGCCCCCTTCTGGGGTGGCCCGTTCTCTCCCCGTGCCTGTCTCCACCTTGCGTGGCGGGAGCAGGGGGAGAGATCTGTCACTGGTGGGTGTTGGTGAAACAGACCCCAGCACGTGTGGCTTGGAAGACCTCAAACTGCTCTAGACTCTGGAGAGATGAGGATGGGGACCTGGCTCCTTCCAGCTGCCATCAGCCCTCAGTGCAGAGACCCAGACAGGCAGGCAGGCAGGCAGGCTCACCGTCTCCCTCAGCTTGCCTCGTCCTGTAAAGCGCAGTTGTTCCCCTGCCCATCACGTGTTGCAGGCATTTCAGTTGTCTGACAGACCAGACAGTGAAAATACCGGAAGGGGGGACCTCTCCTCTTCCCAGGAGTAGGAGAGGCAGGGCCCAGTCCCCGGCCTTCCGACTCCCATCCCGGGACACTGCCCACCCCAGCCCTGCTTTTCCACTTAGCTCTCGTTCTCCCTGAGGTCTGGACTAGTACTTTGCAGATCGCATCAGGGAACCACTTACCCCAATTAAAACAGCCAGAGTGGGAGCAGGAGGAAATGGGCTGGGATGTGTTGGGGATGTTTTAGCTAATGCAGGGAGTGCTTTTTAAAAGGCAGGTAGAAAACTTTTTTCTCTTTGTAGATCAATTAAAGACCCTTCTTAAAATTAACCCCTGGAAGGTGTGTCAGTGCGCTCTGTTTTCCTATGTATACCCAACTCTGTGCAGACTAACCCCCGTGCCCCCCACAAAACCTCCGTACTCTCAACGCCTTTAGAAATTTCTGTGACAAAGTGACCAAGTGTTTTTTAAAAGAGCTCCCCCCTCTGCGATAAATGCCAGGTAGTGACTGAGCCCGCCCCCATCCCCCCACCCCGGGGAGAGAGAAGAAAGCCTGGCTGAGTGTTGAAGAACTGGCGGAGAGAGGGTGCGAGGCTGGCTGGGCCTCCCTGAAGTCCCCGCGGCCTGCTGGCAGCAGCAGGCACGGAGACGGGCATCTCATCAGAGCCGGGCAGATGGCGTTCACCTGCTCGGGATGCGCTCCCTGGTGCTGGGGCCCTTGGAGTTGCCGGGATAATAACAGACAGCTGCCAGCTCTGGGCCGAGGTCTGCGGGCATTCAAAGGCTGGGAAGTGTGCAGGGAGAGGGAGCGGCTCCCTTGCTCGGGGCCTCCCCACCCGCACGGCTTGCCTTTTGTTTTGAGATTTGTACCCCCCTCCCTCCCACGTCAACATCCGAGCAACAAGAGCGTTTTAATAGAGGACAGTTCTGTTTTGGAAACGACAAGAAAGCGCCTTGTCGAGTGTGACCTGGCCTCTCCTTTGTCCGGCCTCCCCCGCTTTGTGTGCGCCTGCATTGGGTTTTGTTCCAAGGGGCAAAGGAGTTGGACATGGATTTGGTGTGTTCCTGGGGTTTTCTTTCTTTTTCCTTTCTTGGCAGCAGCTAAGGCTTTTGGTTATTTCTGAGCATAGGGCATTTGGGGAGTTGGGGATTTTCGGGACCACTCCAGGGTCTTTGAGTTACTGTGTGGCGTCAGGAACAGTGAGCGGCAGAGAAGACAACTTTCTGACCACCTGGCGTTTTCTCAGCCCATTGTGTACGTGTGTAAGGGACAAGTAATTTCTCACAGCGCGGTCGGCCTCAAATCCTAGTAGGAACATTTCCCAAAATGTCAGTGGAACTCAAGGCTGACTGTTTTGAGAACCACCTTCGTTTCCCTTCTCTGTCTGTGCAGAGAAAGGATGCTGGTGTTTCCTTGGTTACCTGGTTACGACGTCGTGGTTAAGTCTGCGCAGGCTGGCGTTGACTCCATCTGGCCTGTCCCGGCAGCAGCAACCACTCTCATTAGGCTACTTGCAAAAATGTGTATTGTTTGGGGGCTGCTCAGTTTGATGGGCTCGCGTAGAAATTTTATAACCTTCCTCAAGACAGAGCTCACGCCTCACTCCTTCAGGCCGATAGTGGAAGGCAGGTTTGCCAAGCAAACTAGTGGTGTTGATAAGATGAGGAAATCTGCTTGATGATCTTCCGCTGCTCAAAATCGGTGTGTTCTGTGTGCTTACATGCACTGTGTGTGCCTCATACAGTCTATCAAAAGTGCAGTATAACTGTGTTACAGTGGTAGTCAGACCAGCCATTCATCTCCTATCCCTAATTATTCCAGATCAGTGGAATTTTTCTTATACAAGCCACTGGCAGAGATTGCCTTTTTCTCAGATATTCTCTTATTATTATTAATTTTTTGGCCGCACTGCGCAGCTTGCGGGATCTTAGTTCCCTGACCAGGGATCAGACCCAGGCCCCCGGCAGTGAGAGTGCAGAGTCCTAACCACTGGACTGCCAGGAAATTCCCTTTCTTATGTATTCTTAATTTTCAGAATGGACCTAGCAGTGAATCCCTGCCCTCCTGATCAGTGGCCTATCCTACTCTTCTGTTAATTGTTGATGAGCAACTCTGGTGAGGGGCTTGGGAGTTGTTTGTTTGGGGAGGGAGGAGATGTGCTTTCAAATATTGCTTAGTTTACTCTTTTTTTAAAATCAATTAATTTTATTTTTGGCTGCGTTGGGTCTTCGTTGCTGTGCGCGGGCTTTCTCTAGTTGTGGCAAGCAGGGGCTACTCTTGTTGTGGTGCGCGGGCTTTGCATTGCGGTGGCTTCTCTTGTTGCAGAGCGTGGGCTCTAGGCACGCGGGCTTCAGTAGTTGCGGCACGCGGGCTCAGTAGTTGTGGCTTGCGGGCTCTAGAGCGCAGGCTCAGTAGTTGTGGTGCACGGGCTTAGTTGCTCCGCAGCATGTGGGATCTTCCCGGGCCAGGGCTCGAACCCGTGTCCCCTGCATTGGTAGGCGGATTCTTAACCACTGCGCCACCGGGGAAGTCCCTGCTTAGTTTATTCTATAAACCAGGGATTCAAAGATAAATGAAGACAGGGTCTCTGCCCTCCAGGAGCCCACCATCAAGTAAAGGCAGACAGAGCACTGAACACAGTACAGTGGTGTAGGTTCCATGCAGGGTCCGGGCCAGGCTACGTCGGGCAGGGAGGATGGGGAAGATTGGTTCTGCAGGGTCGGGGGAGAGGTGGGGTGGGTATAAAGATTGGTGGAGAAGGTAATTACTTAGGAGTTGAGAGTGGGTGTTTGCTGAGCAGCCAGGACGGTGGGGAGGCAATGTGCCCTCGATTCTGGAGCTGGAAGAGCAGGAGGAGAATGTGATGGGAGTGTAGGGTACCCTGAGGTAGCAGGGCCCGTGTGGCTTCTTAAAGCCTGGGCTTCGTTCATCCTGGGGGCTGTGGGGACAGGGAACGGCTGGAATCCTGTCTGAGTCTTCATTGTTTCAGCATTAGAGTCCGGAGGTTGAGTGTCAAGGTCAGTAACAGTGGTGGGCCCCAGTGGAAAAGCCTGTGGGTGTCAGGTAGACCCCAGCTCTGCCAGCTACCACCGTGTGATCCTCGGTAAGCTAAGCCTCAGTTTCCTGCTCTGTGAAATGGATCTTCTGAAGTATTTGTCAATATATCTTGAGGTTGGTGGGAAGGTTGATAAAGAGAAGTGATCATAAGTGCTTGGCACCTGGAAGCACCAAATAAACATGTACTGTGATTATCATCTATGTAATGATACTACCAGTAACAGCTCTTAAGAAATGTCAGGATGCTGGCCTCACTCTGCCCATCCAGCATCTTTCCCATTCATCCTAGGGATAGGCCAGGTCAGGGGTGAACATGGTCGGGTGAGGCCTTGCTGTGGCCGTGGCACTCTCCTTCTGTTACACAGCCTGGTTTCGAATAACCTGATGTTTGCCGATAATGAGCCTGGTGTCCTGGCCTGAAACTCTATGCCTGTTTGGGCCTGTAGCTTTCCCCCAGTCCTCCAGTGGATGCGCTCTGTGACACATGGCCGACACCGGGCTGGGGCTTATCACACCAAGATGTGCATTATCGTCTTCCTCCCGTTCTTTCCCTTTGCACTGCCTCCTTGGGAAGGCTCCTTGGGTTCTATGCAAGCAAGACTTGGTCTTGTCCTGGGAGGGCTTCCCATTCCAGGAGGAGGAATAAGAAAGGAACCCAGGAGCTGCCAGATTGGACAAAAGGGTGCCTGCCAGGAGTTGAGGACAGGGTGGGAGCAGGGAATCCATTCAAGTAGGGGGGAGTCTGGGAGAGGCTGCTGAGGAACGTAGCGTTTCTAAGGACCTTGAAGGTTAGGGAGTTTGCACACATGCGGAGGATGGGAGGGTATCTTGGTAGAAGATAAGATAGACGGAAGAGAGGAAACAGCTAGCAGGTAAGGGTGACTGGGCTTGGGACAAAACTGGGAGAGAAAAAAAAGTTCTGCTAGATGGAGAACCAGATAGTAATGACCCTCTTTGTGCCCTAAGACCAAGTGAGAGTTTCCTTCTGTCTATGTGCATCTTTTATAAAAATATCCAAACTTGAGACCCCTTGCTGCTTCTCTGTATCTCCCAATTGCCTAGCCTGCAAAGGAAGCCAGTGGCCTCTGGCTTGAAGCTTTCTTCCATTTTTAGGAACCTTCCATCGGCCTGTGCTTTCTCACTAAGGTAACTTTCTGCTCTCCTAACTAGATCTAATTTGCTGTTCCTCAGCCGTGACATCTGATAATAGAAATTTGACTCTTTATTGAATGCCTGTTGTGTGCTGCCCACTGTGCTAGGCAGTTGCTGTGACCCCATTGACTAGGGAAGGGAGGCATTTGGGGGACCAGTGACACTGGGAAGGGAAGGTCCTGGGTCTGTGCTGGGTAATTTACATTCAGTGAATCTCTTGGTTCCTCATAAGGACCCTGTGGAGTAAGGTAGCAGTTCCCTTCTTACTCGGTAAACAGCCTGAAGTCTCTCAGCTTGCAACCGTAATCAAAGCTGGGATATGTTACCTCTAGCTGTGCTCCCGTTGCCACACCTCCCCCTAGATGCCCTCAGCCCTGTTCTCTGCCCTGTCTTTCTCCTGTTGTGTACGTGCTGGCCTAAGAGTCCTCCACTGAGAGCGGCACCAGGTCCCACACATCCTCGCCCCTTCACAGTGGTGGTGGTATGGGTTTTTCTGTGTCGCCTTCTCAGCCGCTGCTGTAGTGGACCAAGGCCCACCTCAGCAGAGGACAGCTCAGGCCCAGGGGTTGTTCCCATGAGTGAGGACCAGCCTCTTCTCTGAGAGCATCCCCAAGTTCAACCTTCAGCCTTGTACCAGCAGTATTCCCTATTAGCAGAAGATCCTGGGGTCTGGCTCCAGCGACCCCTCGGGACTCTGCTTTTCCAGCTCTGCCCCGGCTGCCCTCTTGCCACCTGCCCCCTGTGCATGTGGCCTTTGCACATGCTGGACCTTCTGCCTGGAATGATCTGGTTTTCTGGAGCCCCACCTGCTGCACCGTTTGCCCACCCCTACTTCCCAAACCCTCATTCAGGGCGGCCCACTTCCTCTGAAAGGCCTCTTCGGCACCCCTGTGGCCTACATGTCTGGTGCTCAGTTAGAATGTATGTTTCCTGGTCCTCAGGGGAGACCCGCTCTAGAGCTCTTTAGCTCAGGAAATTGAAGCACTGCTGCTGTTTTCTGGAAGGCAGCTAGGTGGGTGACTGGTTCTAGGCCCCTGGAGTCACATGGAGTCATTGTTCCCAGCTCCCAGTTCCGCACGGTAAACAGCTTGGCTGCCTGTTCTTCTTAGTAGAAGGCCCAGGTCAGAGCCCTGCCCACTTCCCATGCCTTCTGTCATTCGGCTCCCACATACCCCAGCATGCCCTCCCCCAGTTATATTCAGATCTCACCCCTGCCCAGGCATCCTGCACAGGCTCAGAGTCCCTCCACCCCAACCCCAAGCTTCCCCCTGCCCTGTCTTCTTCTTTCTCCTTTTCTCTTGTCTACATCGTCATTCATTCAGCAAACATCTTGGAGGCAGTGCTGTCCAATAGAAATAGAATGGGAGCCACAGATGTTGTCTTAAATGTTCTGGTAGGCACATAGAAAAAGGTAAAAAGAAACAGGTGAAATTAATTTTAAGAATATATTTAGTCATAAGCAAACATGTCCAAAATATCGTCATTTTAAGAAGTGATCAGTATAAAAATAATTGAATTTTATTTTACATACTTTCTTCTCATACCAAGTCTTTGGGATCTGGTCCATATTTTACACATCTCAGTTAGAACTGCCCACGTTTCAAGTACTCAGTAGCCGTACTTGGGGCTGGGGCTTCCACGCTAGACCTGTGGGTGTGGGGAGTTAAGAGCACGAGGTTTGTAGAGTGGTGGGCTTGTTTTATGTTGTCTCTTGGCTCTGCTGTTTATTAGCATTATGGCCTTGGAGGGTGACGTCCCCTCTCTGAGCTGGTTATCTGCAAAAGCATGCACCCTCACCTCATGGGGTTGTCGGAAGAACTGAATGAGACGGTGCATTCACAGGCTCAGCACAGCGCCCACATAGTATTGATGATTGTTTTTGCTGAAACAATGACCACTTGAGTGACTACCAGGGGCTGGCTTGGTCCCAGGACCTACCCCCTGGCCCCTGGGCTGACTATCAAGGTGGTCGATACCGAACTGCCTACACAAGGGCCATGAGGGACAGGGAGATGGGCCCGCTCAGGACAGGAGCTAGCAGGAGCATCAAGGAGGGAGTTGGTAATCAGGAGAGGCTTCCTGGTGGAGGCACCCCCACCCCAAGCTTACCTTCTGTCCCTTGGCCTCCAGAGCCCTCTGTGACGACAGTGGCGCCCCTGCAGCTCCTGTTTGCTAACTCTTTGTCCTGTGTAATTAGTGCGGTGTGCCTCCCTCTTGTCTCTAATTCTGTTGTACGGCATGTACTTTATTATATCAGGGTATAACACTGTGAGGCTGGCAGTTATCTTGTTCACTAATTGTTTCACGTGTCTGTCTCGTCTGCCCTGCCAGATTACCTGCTCCTTCTGAGCAGCCTGCGCCGTCTTCGTGGCTTTTGTCTCCCCAGCCAGGGAGGGCTGGGCATCAGGGCCCAGGTTCGAGTTCTGCATCTACCACGCTGATTTGGTCTGTGGCTGCAGACAAGTCACTCTCCCTCCTTTTACAAACAAGCAGGGTAACACAGGGATATTTAAGCCCCATTCAGCCCTAACATCCTCTGATTTAGTGGGTATCCCTTCACTGGTTGATCTTGAATGTGCTCAAAGTGGTGCACGGTCCTCCTTTGCTTAACAAGTAAATATGGAGCATCCACGAAGTGCCAGCTGTTGGGAAGATCATGATGAATGAGACAGATTTCTACCCTCAGGATGCTTGCGGTTTAGAGAAGGGAACAGATTTAAAGGAGTAAAAATGTCCATATTATGTTTAATCAGAGTTTTGATCTGTGTTTGTTTAGAAGATCTGAATACATTTTGCAGAGCCTTGCCCCGTACTACGCACTGGAGGTGCCCTCACGCGTACCGGCTGGAGGGGAAAACAGACACACGGACACATGCACAGGAAGATGTCGTCACGCACGTGGGAAGGGTCGGGGGCACCAGGCTAGAAGAATGGAGGTGGGGAGGGGTTTGCGCCTCCTGCCCAGAGTCCTAAGTGTCGCAGAATCCGGAGTGAAAAGCACAAAGTCGGCGCCTCCTTGCTTCCCGTGGAAGCGTCCTAAGGCTGGGGTGTTTTGCTGCTGCCTTGCATATATGATTTGGGGGAGGCTCGGGAAGGGCTCTAAACCCAAAGCAGATGAAGGCGGTGCCTACGGGTGCCTGGGAGCTGGGGACGGCCCCGGGAGCATGTGGCTGGGTCACCCTTTATAATTACAGCACTGCGGTGAAGGCCCCGGAACCCGGGGTGACGGCGGCCGGGGGATGCCAGCTTCCCATCTGCTTGGCCTCCTTTGGCTCTGAATGGATTAGTTCTGTTTGGGTTGGAGCTTACTGTTGTGTGTGTTTTTCATCCCCCTCCCGTTTGTTCTCTCTCCCTGGCCTGAGCGCCCGCGCCCGCTCAGAGCTGTGAGGGTCCTGGCGCGGAAGGGAGAATTGTGAAGTGGCCATTATTCAAACAAGAAAGGGAATAATTGGAGTTTGTGTTCTTCTGGGCTTCTTTGGAAACTGGGATGTGGCTGGGGGCGGGTGGGAGTGAGGCCTCGGGAAAGTGAGAAGTTGGGAACGGCCGTAGAAACTGGAGTGCGGTATGGTCTGTGTGAATGACCCCACCTGGTACGGGGTGCCCCTCAGGTTAGTTGGTGCTGGGAAAGCAAAGTTGATCTGGTGTTCTTGCAAGTTGGGTGTCTGAGTGGGCTCTAATTCATACCAGGCGATCCTGGTGAGGCTTTTGTTGCAGGCAGCTGCTCGCAGAGAATGGGTCCTATGGGCTGTGTGATGTGGTAAGAGACTCCGTGTGGGCCTGCCACTGACCCCGTCAAGGGACCTCTGTCTGAGCCTGTCTTCCCAGTCTGTCAAGTGGGAATGGTGATTCCTATCGTGCAGGCTTGTTCAGGGGGGATGTAGGTAAGTGTGTAAGGCCCGGCAGACCAGAGAAGTGTTCGGTAGAGCCTAGGAGTGCCCATGCCTTCATGCCACTCCAGGGACACAGGGCACATGGGGGTGTTGGTAGTGCCCGTGGACGCTGCTGGGTTTCTCGTTGGGCTCAGGGAGCTTTTGCAGGTAAAGCAGGCTTGTGGGGAACCAGTGCTGGTTTTACCTCTTTGAAATAGAAGGGCCGTCCATCTTGTCGGGGTCCCTCAGTCTCTACTAGGAGCCCTGCTGTGGAATGGGTGTTTTGGAGAGAGGGGTTGGGGAAGGCAGGGGAAACAGCCGTGGTCTCGGCCTCTTGGAGTCCATGATTCTAGCTTAGAATCAAAATTTTACACATGTAGAACAATTAGAGAAAAATAACAGATGGTGTCTGATCAGATGTCACCGCCCCAGACTGCCCCACACCCCAGCAGAGATAATCCTCCTTTCTCTGGGATCCCGGAACTGGGTGCAGGCCTGCGCGGTATCCTGCGTTGTGCTGGTGTGTAATTGGTCGTTCGTGCCATTAATAGTGCAGCAGCACATGTTTGTTGAGTGCTCCACGTGCCAGGTCCTGGCCTCAGTCCTTCCTCCTGTTTTGGTTAAGCACCTGCTCAGGACACTTGAGCCAGTGTCTCTGCTTGGGGCCTCCAGGCTGCCCTGTGCGTTCCCTGCTGCTGGGCTCCAGAGCCCCTGGGCCAGCTCTTCCCGTGCTGCGTCTCGACCTGTCTGGTGCCCCTCTTTCTTGGATGTTTCATCCTGGTAGCCATCTCCTGAGTTGGGTCTTGCTGTAGGAGCTTTTGGCCGACCTGGAGGAGTCGATGAAGACCCTGGCCAGCCACCGGTCCAGCGCTGCCAGCCAGTGGTGTGATGTCGACGCTCCCTTATCCTCCTCGGGCCTTCGTTCTCCTGACTTTAAAAAGCTGGAGTTGGAGTAAACCATGTCTCTGGTGTTGGTTCTGAGACTTCAGAACTTCTTTTGGAAGTTGTGTTGGCCTGGATATGCCTTTGGTGTGCCGGACCCTTAGCTGGGTCTGGAGATGCCTAAGAGGCCATCTGCCTCCTGGAATCTGATGGTCTAGTGAGAAGGACGGATGTAAGCAGATGCTGGTGTTGCTGCACAGGGTCCCGTCACTGCATGTCCCAAGAGAACGCTCTCCTGGCTCGACCCAGAGGGCTTCCTGGGTGCGGTGGCATTTTGTGGGGGTCCCCAAGAGAAAAAAAGAAGCACAAGATGATGACTGAAAGGGAAGAGTGTGATGAGAACATTCCAGGGTAAGGGAATAGTCTGTATAAACGCTTGGAAGCTTGAAAAGACTTGCTGCATTCAGGAAGGAAGGCTGGGGGGTGGCGGGGGTGGAGCCAGAGCTGTGAAGGGCCCAGCTGGGCAGCGCGAAGCTTGGAGCAGGTTCCTCTGAGGTTGTGAGCCTGCCTGTTAGTGGCCCAGTTAGGTTTGCTTGGAGAAAGGAGGAGGGATAAGGGGACGCCTGGGGCAGATCCACCAGCGAGGAGGCTGGTGCACTGATCCGGCCTTGAGGAGCGAGTCCAGTTGAAGGGTGGGGAAGACATGGCCTGGGGTATCGTGTGGAAGCTGGGAGTCAGCCTGGCCTATTGAGAACTGGCCTATGGAGAATTGGGAGGATTACCCCCCGACTCTCACACATTTTCCTAATAATTTGGTGCCCTTGTACCCAAGATGGTGGGCTCAGGGGTGATTGTAAACAGCCTGGATTTGCTGAGGGCATTGAAAAAAAGTTAAAAGCCACCTCTGTCTAGATTATCCAAAGAGCAAAAGCGTGGTGGAATAAGGAGCACCCTGGCCTGGTCCTGGGAGTGTCTGTCTCTTACTGTGGGGCTCCATTTCCCCTTTGGTGAAGATGGCAGGGGTGGGGGAAGCATGGGACCAGTGCCTGCAGTGTGCTAGCCTGCCCCCATGACTGCCGCCTTTGTTTCCAGGGGTTGGAGGATCATGCAGGGCAGGGTGGCTCCGTTCTTGGCAAGTGGAGTGGGAAATGCCAGTGTCTTAACGTGAGTTCCAGAGGGGGTAGGGGTAGGTGTGTGTGTACTCGGTTGGGTGTGCCCCTAAGCATCTCCCTTGGACAGGGCATCTGTGCTCATCCAGCTTGGAACCTACACGGAGTCCCTTCCCTTCTAAGATCTCGTCTTCCCTGTTAAACATTAATAATAACTGACCACTAAGACTGAGCCCCCAACACAATCTGGGCGGTTGTCGCCTGTGTGGGTATGTGTCTCCACGCCTGTCCTTGACCCAGCATGGCACCCAGAACAGAGCAGAGCACGCGTGTGTGTGTGTGTGTGTGTGTGTGTGTGTGTGTGTGTGTGTGTGTTTGTTGTTGCTACTTTGGAGCCACTGCAGAATTTCTCATCACTGCCAAGCTACTTCCTCGGGATATATTTAGATAGCGCGAGATGAGCGAGAAGTGGGCGATGTGTATTTGCACAGGGATGTTTGCACACGTTGACCGTGGTGTTTTTGGAGCCGATGTCCAAGAGCTGGCTCCTTGCTCAGCCCTCCTCACATACTTGTCGGGGAAGGGCTGTGCGTACCTCCTTTCAGGGGGACGGGGTGGGTGGGGTAAGGATGGGGGGCAGCACAGGCCTTCTCTTCCAGAGAAGCCATGTGGACCCCAAACCCCAGGCCTCTGCTCTCTCCCTCCCATTGTGAATGAAGTCAGGGTTGAGAGCTGCAGAACGAATGGGGGATGGCAGCTGTGAGGCCTGCACTCTGCCCAGAAGGGCTGCTGTCTCCTGGCGTGGGGTGGACGCCATTATTGCGCCCTGATAAGATGAAGACAATTACTTGGTGGTTTGTATTTATTGCAAGTCGTGGAGACAGCGCCGGCTCTCCAGGGTGGGGTAGGCAGGTCTGGCCCTGCACCCCTGCTCTAAGCGCTTTCTCCCACTTCCTTCCCTCCTGCCCCCTTTGCAGTGTGCCCTTCTTCTTTCAGTCTGAGTGTGCGCCATCCGCATGGCAGCATGGCATGGTAGGGCCCAGAGGGGTCCGACTGCAGCCGGGGGCCTTGGGTCCAGAGAGGTCCTCTCGGACCTCCCCAGACCTGATCAGCTTACAGTGGGGCAGGGCAGTGCTCTTCTGTTATTAAATTCAGAGCCATCGTCTGCATGATGGAGGCAGCTTTAATGAGATTAGAAAGCTTAACCAGGAGGCCAATTAAATCTGGGCCCATACCTGTTTGGGCGGCTGTCTAAGCCCCGACCTGCATCCGGAGGCTTCCTGCAGGCCTCCTGGGAGCCTGGCTGGGGAGGGTGAGGGGCAGAAGAGGCTGCCCATCTGGCTAGCCACCCCCAGACCGGCGGCTGGTCAGGGCGGAGGCCGGACCCAGGAGGGATCTTCTGGGACATCTGATCCAGGAGCTCCCCAAAGCTGGATCCCTACAACCTCGGGAGAGCAGCGGCTGCGTGGTTGAGAGTCCCCAGGTGATTTTTTTGGGGCTGCGCCGCGTGGCATATGGGATCTTAGTTCCCTGACCAGGAATCAAACCCGCACCCCTTGCAGTGGAAGCGTGGGGGTCTTAACCACTGGACTGCCAGGGAAGTCTCCCCACAAGGTGATTTTGATATGCAACCAGGTTTGGGAACCAGGAGTTGAATCCACCCCCGTTGTTTTATAGGTGAGGGGAAGGGACTCATGGGGGCAACCAGCCAGTGACTCCTAGCCACAAACCTTTGTCACTATAGTGTCCTCCTTCCTTTCCAGCCCCTTGGATTGTCTGGGGGCAGGGGATGCAGTTACCCTTCCATTCACACCCAGTTTCCTGTTTGTTTCTTCACACTCCTTTGTCAGGTAGGCCAGGCGGGGAATGGTGACTTCCCATTTCACAGATGGGCACGTTAAGGTTGAAGAGACCTGCCTCACACTGGTTCCAGCACTGGAGGGCCTGATGGTAGGGTTAAAGTCTTTCCTTTCCATGACTGAAGTCTTCCTTCTGGTTCCCACCTGGTCCCTACAGGGCATGGGCCTTCCTCGGTGGAGAAAAAGTGGAGAGGAGAGTTTAGAAGGAGTGTGCATTCAACAGAGTAATTATTGAGCACCTGACGGATGTAGGCCTGGCACTGTTCCGGGGGAAGCAGAAACTTTACTTTCACAAACTCTGTGAAGCAGGGCGTATTATTCCCATTTTCTAGGTAAGACTGCCAAGGCATGACGTCTTGGGACACCCAGGTCTTAGACCTTTCCTGCCCTCCACCCAGGTCCGTGGGCCCGAGGCTGTGTCTATTAGCAGAGGGGCTGGGGGATTCCTTCCTGTTATAAGGTTCTAGACTCAAATTTTCTGGAGGCCTGTGGATTACCCAAATCTGATTGAAAACTCCTGTCTTCAGTGGAGAAGACCAGACAGAAGAAAATCAGACTCTTTTAGACCAGATTTGCAGCAGAGTGGGAAGCTTGGTCATCATCCTTTAAGGATGGTCCTGCCATGTCTGTGTGACTTGCACCTTTCAAGCTAGGAACAGAACTAAGATTCATATTCAACCCTTTTCCAAGGTTTCCATGTTTCTCTTCTCCAGTGATTGCTTGAGAAGAGAAACATGGAAACTTTTGGAAGATAAGACCCCTTTGTCCCTTTTGACATTTGGATTTATGAGAGTATGTTCTGTTCTTTAAAGTTGCATCTTTATAAAGGAAAAAAACAAGAAGAAATTTCCCAGAAGAGCCAGACCTAGCCTTGTCCAAAAACTCTCTCACAGCCCCGAGTCATTCAGTGGTTATTGATTATTAGACATAGTAAATATTTGGATTCTACTTTTTGGAACCAGTAGTCCTGCAGGGAGATAGCCTTTGTCCATGTAATAAGGCCAAGTAGATAGTGTTGGAGGAGTCACAGAATTTCACGTGGACTTGGAAGAAGAAAACAACATCCTGTCTGGTGCCCAGGGCAGCATGAGGGATGGATGGGTGGATGGATGGATTGGAATGGCACACACCAGCAGGGAGGTGGGCACTCTGGTTGGAGGGATGGCATGTGCAAAGGCTGGGGACCAACACGTGCTTCTCATGGTTGAAGCTTGGGGAACGAGAAAAGTGGGAGGTTGGAATGGGAGGAAGAGAGAGGCTGAGATGAGATCATAGCCCTTCCATTATCTCCTTGTTTGCATTAACTCATGCCAACCCCAGTAGAGGTATTGTCTTGTATCGGGGGAAGAGTATCTCAAGACAGAAGTGAAGTGTCTGCCTCTGAATTAGCCAGGGAGCTGGGGAGCTGAAGCTCCTCCCCTGGGTCCAGTGCTCTGTTCACTTTACCATGGCAGCCCTTGGTTAGGAGTTCATTGGTATTGAATGTTCCATTGGACGCCTTGTTGAGAGAGTTGCAGGTGGAAGCAGGTATCTTCTAACATTGAGTTCTAGCTCACGAACCTACTCAGGGACTTTTGTGCTTGCTCTGGGCTGGGAAGGAGGGACATTTGAGCTGGGCATGGGTAGGTGACTAGGAGTTCTGTAGGCAGATAAAGGCAAGGTGGTGGAGGAGCTTGTTGAGCAGAGAAGGTAAAAGTAGCACATACAGTGTCACGGGGGTGGTGGTGGTGGTCTTTGCCCACCCTCCCCACCTTCTCTCTGCCTCTTACCCTCCTCTTTTCTCTGCCCTGTCAAGTGAGGGGTTGAATCAGGGAGGAGGAGGAGGAGGAAGACGCATTCCTACTGAGTGAGCTCAGGGCTTGCTCTGTGGCTTGTCTCTGATTCCAAGAACCACGTCTTTTTTAAACCTGTGGCTTGGAGGGTCCAGCTGCGAAGGGCAGTCCTCAGATCGGCAGAGGCTTCCTCTGTCTGTGGGGTGCATTTTCTAGGACACAGAGAAAGGCATCTCAGGGTGAGAACTCTGCCTTGATGTCTTCCTCACCTTCCGCCCAGGCCCAGGAGGGGCCCCTCCCACCTTCACCTGTCCCCAAGCCCTGAGGTAGTGGGCCAGTTCTCTGGCCCCTCTTAGAAGCCTGTGGAAAAAGTGGCTGTCCCTGGGCCAGCGGAGCAGACATCTGCCTTCAGGGAGGCTGAGAACCGGGGCATCCGCCCTGTCTGAGAATAAACAGCAGGCTCTGCTTTGGAGATGGAAGGGAGGCTCAACTCCGAGGGCTGGGAGAGGTGGCTAGGTCTCAGCAGCTCCTGAAGACCAACGCGGTACCCTCAACTGCACCCAGCCCACTGGGCCCAGGCTTGGCTTCCTTCCAGAGCGGGAAGGATGGACAATGACAGTTTAGCTCCTAGAGGCCACCCCACTCCCTCGCATTGCTTTTGTCCTTCTTGGAACTACAGATGCTTTGCCCAGATGTTAACCTAAGCTGTCTCCACAGCTGTCTTGGGAGGGGAGGTATAATGATGGTCTCATTTTACTGACCTGACTCTAGGAGAAGTGGCCACCCAAGTCATTTGCCAGAAAGGCCAAGCAGCACCTGTGCCCAGGTTTTCTGAACACCCAAAGCTTGGGTTCTGCAGGCAGAGGAAACAGCTTGTTCTAAAATGTGTGTGGGGATGGCGGGGTGCGCGCGTGTACGTGTGTGTGTGTGTGTGTGTGTGAGATCATCGTTTGGAAGGGAGAAGGTAATTGTATGGATGTAGCCAAATGGTAAGTTAGTTGCTGACTGAGTTAGCTAGTCTTGCAGTTTGACCTTG
>NW_021700411.1:0-4381 GCF_005190385.1 Monodon monoceros
AATTAAGGCAGGGTGCCAATTTAACACCTGAAAGTCCTAACTAAAGATATTTAAAGACTAGCTAGAAATGTCCTTCGTCAAAGTAGCAGCAAACTACTAATGATGATTATTATTACATGAAAATCAATACTGACACTAAACTAAACTAAATTGACTAATTCATACTTATTCCTTTCAGATTAAGATACAGAGATTTCTAAGAATAATTTAAGAGGGGGGGCGGGAGCCAAAGCTGTCAGGAAGTTAGAATCATCAATGAAAAGAAAATAGTTTCCAGGGCAGAAATTGAAGGCTAAAAGAACATTAAAAAGTTTGGTTACACTGTTGAAAATAACAAACGATGAGATAAGGTCTTGCTTAGGTATTTAAAAAATACTACAGGGCTTCCCTGGTGGCGCAGTGGTTGAGAATCTGCCTGCCAATGCAGGGGACACGGGTTCGAGCCCTGGTCTGGGAAGATCCCACATGCCGCGGAGCAACCGGGCCCGTGAGCCACAACTACTGAGCCTGCGCGTCTGGAGCCTGTGCTCCGCAACAAGGGAGGCCGCGACAGTGAGAGGCCCGCGCACCGCGATGAAGAGGGGCCCCCGCTCGCCGCAGCTAGTGAAAGCCCTCGCACAGAAACGAAGACCCAACACAGGCAAAAATTAATTAATTAATAAAAAAAACAACACTACATACCAGGACTTCCCTGGTGGCACATTGGTTAAGAATCTGCCTGCCAATGCAGGGGACATGGGTTCAAGCCCTGGTCTGGGAAGATCTCACATGCCGCGGAGCAACTAAGCCCGTGTGCCACAACTACTGAGCCTGTGCTCTAGAACCCGCAAATCACAACTACTGAAGCCCGCACGCCTAAAGCCCGTGCTCCGCAATGAGAAGCCACCGCAATGAGAAGCCCGAACACCGTAATGAAGAGTGGATCCCGCTCGCCACAACTAGAGAGAAAAGCCCTTGCACAGCAATGAAGACCCAACGCAGCCAAAAAACACACACGCACACACACGCGCGCACACACACACACACACACACACACACACTACATACCAATTCGCAGTGGGAATAAAATGCCGAGGCAAACCACTAAACTGCAGAAAACTCCACTGCAATCAACAGCAATACAAATGTACAGGATAAAAGAAGGATGGTGACAGAGCAGGGAGGAAAAGGGACCCCGTCAGTGTACGTTTGCAGTGGCACTCAGAATGCAGCCACCAGAAAGAAAAAGACACCAGAGGCCAACACAGGGATGTATTCTGTGAACTTACAAATTAGCAAATTTGATTTTCAACTAGTCTTTGCTGATATTCTAGAGTAGTATAAGTGGTCATTATCACAGCATTTTTAATAGCAGGTAGAAGTAATTCTCCGAGCTGAACTTTAGTTCAGAAGGTGATATATCTCTTAGAGGAAAAGGCAACTTTGCCCAGAATGCTAGGGCAACAGGGCAGGCCTGAGCACTGTGATCTTTGACTCCTAGATACATATGTGTAACTAGGGGCTGCCAGAGGCACAGGCTTCTTTTCTTTCTTTCTTTCTTTTTTTTTTTTTTGTATTTTGCTGTGTCATGCCATGCAGCATGCGGGATGATTCCCTGACTAGGGATCAAACCCAGGCCTCTGCAGTGAAAGCACCGAATCCTAACCACTAGGCCACCAGAAAACTCCGTTAGGTATCTTATTAGAATGAAGTGCAGCCTAGTCCCATCAGATCACTTAAGGAAAAAAGTAGTAACTGTCTTTCAAAATGCTTATTTACTGGCAGGGGGAGGGAGGAGTGCTCTGAAGTTGCACTTAATTGTCATCACTAGGGTCATAATAAACCTCTAAATAAACAAAAAAGCTGGAAGAAGATGGAAATACAAAATTATTAGGTTATAACTGTCATTAGGTACATGACAATACCTTGCAAATACTGCATCCCTCTGGGGAAATAACTGTAAGTGTCCCATCACAAGACAGCACGAAACCACAAGAATTAGGAAGTGAAGAAAGAAAAGGGCAAAATAGATCAGCTCTTCTAAAATAAAGGGGAAGATATGAAGGTGAAGAAGAAAAGCAAGAATTTATATGAAGAGACAGACCAGAAGTCAAGACCCCTGGATCTGGCCATATAAAACCTCGGGCAAGCTACCTAACTAATAAGGCTATGTAAGCTATGGAACGGAGATAATATACACCCAACCTATCTCATAAGGTTTCTCTGCAGTCCTAATAGGGTAGAATATGTTAAAGCACTTTGAAATTTGTAAAATGCAACACAAATGTAAAGTAACAGTGTTATTATTTAAGTTGTCCCTCACCTTCCAAAGAAAGAGCAAGTATATTGTAGCTTCAACTTAAAATAATTTTCTTCCCTGTCAGCTAACATCAGAGCTACTGGTCCTTCTGGACTCTTAAAAAAAAACTAGCAAAAGAGAAATCAATCCCCAATTTCTAGTCTTAGTTTTCTAAAGAGAAATCCCTTTACATCTGTTTCATTTTTTTCTCTAATATTCAAGAGACCCAGCTACAAGGCTCTTCTGTATTCTTACCTTTCGAAGCTGCAGGAGCAAAGTGCCAGGAAGGAGAAAGCATCAGATATTGGAAAGAAATGGAAAAAAGAAAAGGGATCACATATGGTTCTTTGTTATTGTACAAAGACAGTTGTTCAGCCACCTCACCTACTAAAGACTCTGCTCAGCTCTTATCAATTACATATGTAGGTCTAAAGAAGGCGCCTTAAAGGCAGTGCCAGAATCCATTCAAGAGTATCATCAAAATGATACTCTCAGACCAGCCTGAGCTCTGTCACATTAACCTCATATCCCCACAAGTTACACTTGTGTAAGATACCTACATGCATGTAAAATACCTACATGCAAAAAAACTGGGGGGAAAAATACGTACATGCAACAGTTCTCTTTGCCAACTCCAGCATCCCCAGAATACAAAACCAGCTTATTTTCTTCTGAATAGGAGCTCCCAGCTCTCTCCAACCCTCACCCAGGGAAGGGAAAGAAATGGGAGACCCCCTTAACAAATGTTCTAAGTCCTACACTGGCCCTTTGCACGAAAGAGGAAAGGACTCACTCTTGGTCTGGGCAGAAAAGGTAAGGGTAAGTTTGGCGAAAAGTTCATTGTTCTCAAATCGGTCCTCCTTCACCTTTGTCCAGAAGCAGTCTTGGGAAAGGTCCTCAGCGACAAACTGTGGATACAGGCAGGTGTTAAGAGTTACTAAACTGAGCTCTGTACTTTCCATCCTAGAAAACTGATTAAGATGCAAAAGAAGCAGCTGGCTGGTTATTGTCAACATCATACTAGAATAAGACTAACCTGAGACACAGAGAACAGCTATGCTCTTTGTGGTGGGACCAGGAGACGATGATTCCAGGTTATGTGTTTACTGGTGATTATTCAACAACTAGAATCAGTTATGCTGCTTATCCTCCTTCTAACCCCAAATCCTCTACTTTTAGAAGCATTAAGGCTTTATTTCACATCTTCCCTTGCTCTACATTACACTTTTCCCATCAGGGTGGTGAACTGTACCAAATTTGTTCACTTTATGAACAAATCCCTAAGCTCCTTTATTCTACCTTGGTCTCCAGAAGCAAAAGGCTGATGCAGAATCACAGCGCTCTCAAACACACACTGTGCCATGCAAACATATCCTGTGTAACTTATTTACCGGGGTGGGGGTGGGTGGGAGTGGTAGGGAGCTGCATCCATAAATCCATGACTTTTGGATCAGCAAAATTTATCAGTACCTTGCAGATTGGTGAAATGACTATTATCAAACTGTGTGGTATCCCATGGCACTCATATCCTCAGAGAAAAGGGCAAAAATATTAACTTAAGAATAAGTTTAGGTTTTGTAGCAGAGTATAGGGCTCGAAGAACCCTCCCGAGTGATATCCAGCATATAGGATTTGCCTATTATCTGCTGAATAAACATACACATGAGTGAAACCTGAAGACAGACAGATGTGAGCCATAAGAAAGGGAAGCCCAACCATGCACAAAACGCAAAGTAGGAAACTGAAGTGGTCTCTTAAAATCTACTGATGAAGAGATGGACAGAAATTCTCACCTTGGACCAGTTTGGCCTCCGGAGCTGTACCTCTGGTTTGTAAAGTTTCTTTGGGGTTAATCCAAATGGCAGAACTGGGGCTGCAGGAACTCCAAAAGGGAGAGGTGGAGGAATACCAGGGCCTCCAGGAAATGGAGGAGGTGGAGGGATTCCACCAGGAAGAGGGGGAGGGGGAGGTAGCATTCCTGGTCCTCCAGGCAAGGGAGGAGGAGGTGGGGGGATGCCAACACCCCCAGGCAAAGGCGGAGGTGGGGGGATGCCAACACCCCCAGGCAAAGGGGGAGGTGGGGGGATGCAGGCACCCCCAGGC
>NW_021700412.1:0-5718 GCF_005190385.1 Monodon monoceros
AGCATGTTTGATGTTGAGGTGGCAGCGTTTAAAGGTGGTTTGAAGGGAGGTGGGCTGTGCAGGCTGCATCGAAGGAGAACAGAATGCCTTTCGCACTTCCACTGACCCGCTAGCCACGCAGGTAGCCAGGGAGCCGTTCCTTGACGGTCTGTCTGTGCGTCTGGGACGTGGTCCCTGGCCAGCAGCAGGTGGCGTGTGCATCCCCTCCCTGCTTGTCCTCTGTAGCTGGCAGGTCTTCAGGCGCTCCCACGTTCCAGAACAGCCCCGCTGGCCACCCCTTGCTGCCCCCTCCGCGGGGAGGCTTGCGCACACACCCTACAGGAAGGGCAGCCTCCTGGGCAGAGAGGCTGCTTTCCCCCGCCCCGCTCATGGGTGGAAAGTGCGCAGACCTCTGCATTAGGGGCCTCTTTGACCTCAAGGTAGAACAGTCCCTTCAGTAGGTGTTCTGAGGCCAGAATCATGCAGATATTGTTTCACTTTCCCGGGACGACTTTTGCGGTTCCCAGTGGTGCCCGCCTCCAGGCTCACCACTGACCTCTTGTCACTTTCCTGCTGAGACACCGTTGCTTGTTAAGTCACGCATGTGCCCCTGGATCGAGCTTCTGAGATTCTTCCCCACTTGGTTCCAGCCGGTCTTTCCAGGCTGATCTGTCCGCAGCTGCCACACGTAGGCCCTGGAACATTCTCCCACCACCTCCACGTGCCAAATTCCTAATGATCCTTCCAGGCTTCGCACACATGTTGCCTTTTTCTTAAAGCTGTGGGGTCATCAACGTGGGAGCCGTAGAGGCTGACAACTCCAGCACTGGCGTCTTGCAGATGAGAAAATGCAGGCACGGAGCAGAGAGGACGGAATGGCAGAACTGCGGCTCCAGCCAGGCCCCTTTCTTTCCAGGCCCCAGCCTCTTCTCCCGTGAGCTGGGAGCCTCTTCTCTACCAGGTGTTTCCACAGCAACGTTTTTTCAGAACCTGTAATTGCTCTTAAACCTCTCTACTCTAATTTTCCTGTAACTTTATCATTTCTTTTACTAAATTATAAGCTCTACAAGGGCAGGAACTTCTTCATGTTTGCATTCCCTCAGTGCCTATCGTGCTCTCTCTAAATGAATTTTTGCTCTGTGGTTGAATCCAAGATAGAGAAACCTGGTTCAAAAGGGAACCTGAGGCAGGTTATCGACAAAGAGATGGGATCAGGGTTCACATTCTGTTCTCCAGCAAGATCTGAGCAAATCGAGAGATGTTTTCTCTTTGGGGAGGTCAGGCCACAGAGCAGGACACTGCAGGATGTGTTCATGAGGATGTCGGGGACCCGGGGCTGAGGGTGAGGCTCCATCAGCCTCATGAGTCTGGATCTTTCTAATGGGAGACAGAGGTGCTCTAGGTAAAGAGGTGATCAGGGTTCCTGGAGTGTTTGCCAGGTGAATGTGGTGGGGACCCTCGAGTCACATAGAAGAACAGAGCTGTTAGAGGTTCTGGACCTACAGGGCATGTAAGATAATCCATAGTGGTGAGTGTCTTCTCTGTCCCCGAGGGGTCTGTTTTTTGAGTGCCTTCCCCTCTGCTTTGGTGCATGGGGCCAGTTTGCATTCAAGAGCATCTTGTAGGCTGTGTGTTCCCAGAGCAGCTTTGCTCTGGGAAGTGGGAAGGCTTGCAGACACCCTGGGGGGCTGGCTGTTGGATATGCCATTAAGAACATAAAGAAACAAACAGTCCCATAAATTGATTTTTCCTGACACCCTGATTGCCACACGGTACTTCTTGGTACCACATGCATGGCTCATAACAGTCCTAGGACAATGGAATACAAAGAGCTTCCCGAAGGCTTTCAGAGCTGGCGCCTTGGGAGCCGAATTTGTTGGCGGAAACTGTATATTTCCTCCTAATCGCTTGGCAGGGGTGAGGCGGCGCCAGTGCTGTTGTGGACCAGACAGAGCTGGGTGTCCCTGCTGGGATCGCAGTTGCTTCTTCTTCTTTGTGTCCTGCTGAAACATTAGCCTGAGATAGCGGGAGGTAGAGTGGTGGGTGGGCTGGATGTATGAGAAAGAAGAAAAACGGGATCTTTAGTCCCTCAGCTCGTGGGACCCTAAGAAATTGCCTCTGCTTCCATGTTTATTCTCCCTGCTCCTCCCAATCTTGCTCACTGAGACCTTACTAACTTTCCTCTTGTCCTCAGGTAGACATGTGATGCTATAGACCCAGGGTTTGTGTGCCCCCCAAGTTCGTATGTTGAAACCTGACCCCCAGTGGGATGTTGCTAGGAGGTGGGGACTTTGGAAGGTGATAGGTTTAGATGAGATCGTGAGGGTGGGGCCCTCATGAATGGGATTAGTGCCCTTGTATTGATAAAGTAGACCCCAGAGAGCTCCCTCGCCCCTTCTCTGTGGGAGGACATGGTGAAGACTGCTGTCTGTGAACCAGAAATGGGTCTCACCAGACACCAGATCTGCTGGCACCTTGTTCTTGGACTCCCAGCCTCCAGAACTGTGAGGAATAGATGTTTGTTGTTTAGAAGCCTCCTAGCCTGTGGAAATTTTATTAGGGATATCTGGATGGACTAAGATAGGCAAAATGGCTCGTCACCAGTCATATTGGGGTGAACCCACTCTGCTGATCATCTTCAGAGACCCTTATAAGGTCATGTTCCCAGACGCTGGGACCTAGGAGTTCAGCATATCTTTTGGGGACACAGTTTAGCCCATAACACACATCTCCCAGTGCCATGCAGTACATGTGCATATGTCCTTGTATGTTACTGTATGTCTGGCCAGCAACACAACACTCCCTGTGTCCTCTGTGACAAGCCATGGAAGGGGCTGGTGGCTGGCCTTGGTTCAGCTGCTCTGACAACCCAGGGTCTCCTGTGTCTGCACCATCTTGCCCTGGACCCCGGGGCCAGATGGCTCTCCAGGCTGCACTCACACTCCGTGTTTAGGTAGCCGGAGAGGTGGGGAAGTTGGTGTCAGATCCACTTGTCTTTCTTTATCATGGAAACCACCCTTTCCAAAAGCACCACGGCTGCCTCTGTTTCTGTCTCATTGCGGTGGGCTGGACGGCAACTCCAGGGAGTAAGAGAAGCTGAGAACGTGAGAGACCACGGGAGCAGGGAGAGCGTCCCCGAGTGGATGGGACAGGACAGAGCTTCCGGTGTGGTGCGTGGCTAGACTGTGATTTAATACAATGTCTTTGCTGCTCTCACTTGCTCTTCTCTGAAAGGCAAGAATCCATATGGGATGAGATCCAGACCACTGTGCACGTGGCTTAAATGTTCGTGGTGTCTCGCCAGTGTAGTGCAAGCACACCTGAATCTCCCGTGGATATTTGTGGTTTGGGGTGCAATGAGGGCCAGGAAATCAGTCCAGTCTTGTTCATTTCTGTATCCCTCTAACACCTGGCACACGGTAGGTGCCCAGTAAATATTTGTCGAACTTAGTAGGCGTCTTTTTCCTTCAAAGATGTTCGAGTCCAGAAACAATCTCGTCATTCCTTCTTTCTTCTTGTTCATTCATTCACTTGGCAAAATGGTTTTGGTCCTGGGGGTTGAAAGGCAGATTAAGGAACAGACAGTGAGGGTGAGCCATGGGGGGTGGGGCGGGGGGACTGGTGAGGCAGTTTCTAGAACAAGATAGGGTGTGCTGTTCAGTAATCAACAGGACAGACAGGTATCAATCTCGTAAACTTTTGTAATTTTATAAATTGCGGTTTCACTAAAAACAACCACTTGGGACACATAGGAATTTCCATATAGCAACACTGCTCACTCTCCATTTCTCCTATTTGTGAAATAGCTCCAACGTAAGGTGCATGCTTTTTAATAGGCTCAATAAATACTTATTGAGCCCTCACCCTAAGCCAGGTCCTGGGCTGTGGAATGTGCAAACGTGATAAGTCTCTGAAGGAAATGTTTTCAGTTTGTCCTTCGATGAATGTACCCTTCCTATAGCAGAGTGGCCGGGAGTAGTTCTTATCTGTTAATACTTTAATCACTCCTAGGATTCTTTTCCTTTGGCCTGAAGCCATGCTTCCTTGATAGTGACCTTGTTTTCTCCCTGTCCCCAGCCACATGCAGCTGGTCCAGCCTTTGTCCGGGAGGACCAGCTCGACTGCCCGAGGGGGCCGCTGGTTGGAGGCCTTGAGCTGTGTCCTGGGGCCTGACAGATAAGGCCTGTCTTTGGGGACCTCTTCCTGGTACAGCAGGAGCAAACCAAAGGCGGGCAGGCAGAGGGGAGTGCGGGTGGAGGTCCGGGCTGTCCAGGCTGCAGCCACTGGTCCTGTGGGGCTGCTGAGCCCTTGAACTGTGGCCAGTTCCACGTGAACTGTGTCCTGAGTGTAGAAAGCATCTGGCTTCCAAGATCTAGTGTGAAAACCAGAATGCAAGATATCTCATTAATAACGTTGAAGTTGATTACATGTTGAAATGATTTTAGTTTGGCTGTATTGGGTTAAATATATTACTAAAATGAATTTCCTTTGCTTATTTTTACATTTTATTTTTAATGTGGATACCAGAACGTTTAAAATTACTGATGCGGCTCTCCTGATATTTCCTTGGACTGATGGTCCAAAGGGACTTGGAGGGGTGAGTTTCTTTTTCAGCTGACAGACCTTGTGACCAGCCCAGCTCTGCCCCCTTCTAGAACCTGGCCACCCGGGGACTCGGCACTGGTGGGGCCGGCCAGGAGCGGGTCTGGGCCTGACTTGTGTCGAGTTTACTGTCACTGGACGGTTCTCTCTTGAGTTTAGTCCTGGATGCTTGAGATTCCTGCCCAGCTTGGCCCATCCTCTTCTCCACAGCCTTCGCTATTCAGATTCAAACATTCCACTGAGTCCATTCAGTACCAATTCAGATGCAAGTCCTGGACTTTTATGTTTTATGTGTAAAAGGAGGGGCTTGCCTTAGATGAACACTTTTCTTTACAAAGCTCCTTGATCATTGAAATCTGCCTCGACTGTCAACTTCCGGCCTCGGGTTAATAGCCGCCCTCCTGGTTTTGTCTCCCAAGTCCCCTGTGGCTCACAGTGTCCACCTGGCTTGCCCTGGGACATCGGCTTCTGGCCACCCGCTGTCCAGGATCAGGTCAAGTGTATCCACCAGTCCTCCACCACTAGATGCCCAATGGAGACTGGTTGAGAGAATCCTCTCCCACACATGTCCCCTCTTGGTGAATCTTGCCACCTGTGCCTGGCCTGAGTCCACACATCTCGCCTAAGATGTTCTAGAGTGTTTTCTCCAGCTGGTCAGCCACCCACTCAGGCATCCTTCTCTAGCTGACCTCCGGAGAGCTGTCGTCCTCATTCCCAGCAACGGTGCCTGCCTTGTTTGCACCCCTGCTTTCAGGGCTGCCAGCTTTTTTTTCCCTGCATCTTTGAGATGTGTTTCTTTCGCCTGCCTTTTCCATTCTCTGGCCTGCTGTCCTTGGCTGGCTGTATTCCCCGCAGTCACTGGACACACTGCCATGGTCCAGGGCGACCCAGGATACCTCGGCCTCCACATCACCTGCTTTTCCCTGCATCCCAGGCTCACCTCCGTTTTCCTGACTCGGCACTCTGCCTTCTCCTGTGGTCATCCTGGCTCACCAGCTGCTTCTCTTCCTGCCAGTTCCTGGGAGCTCTGCGTGGCCCCTTTGGACCTCATCCTGGCTCTGAACTGCCCTGGCATTTTGTGGATGACACTGAGTTGAGTCAGCATCCTTTCACTCGCGATCACAGCAGGCACGGTGC
>NW_021700413.1:0-12553 GCF_005190385.1 Monodon monoceros
CCCTAACCCTAACCCTAACCCTAACCCCTAACCCTAACTCTATCCCTAACCCTAAACCTTACGCTTTGGTCCGCAACGGAAGAGGCCACAGCAGTGATAGTCCCGCAAACTGGAAAAAAAAAAATTACATAAAAAGCCCATTTCAATAATGGGTTGAAGAACCAGATAGGAGAGTAATAGAGGAATAGCAAAAAATGAACCACAATATAAGCCGATTGGATTAAATGGAACACTCCATCAAAAAACAGAACATACTTTTCTCAAAAGTACACATGGAACATTCTCCAGGATAGTACACATCATTAGACACCAAATAAGGTGTAACAAATTCAAGTTCATAGAATTCACACAAGGTACCTCTCTCTTTCTCTCTGTCTCTCTCTTATTCCATTTTGTTTTAAATTGAAGTATAGTTATTTTACAAAGTCGTGTTAGTTTCCGGTGTACAGCAAAGTGATTCAGTATATATTTTTGTCTGTTTATTTTTGATATTGAGATGGATGGTCTGTTTGTATACTTTGTAGATTAATCCCTTGTTGGTCATATCATTGGAAAATTTTTACTCCCATTCTGTGTGTTGTCTTTTCATTTTGTTTATTGTTTCCTTTGCTGTTCAAAAGCTTTTAAGATTAATTGGGTCCCATGTGTTTATTTTTGTTTTTATTTCCATTACTGTAGGAGGCGGATCCAGAAAGATATTACTGCAATTTATGTCAAAGGGTGTTCTGCCTATGTTTTACTGTAGAAGCTTTATATACCTGGTTTTACATTTAGGCCTTTAATCTATTTTGAATTTATTCGTGTGTATGGTGTTAGAGAGTGTTCTAATTTCATTCTTTTACATGTAGCTATCCACTTTTCCCAGCAACACTTATTGAAGAGACTGTCTTTCTCCTTTGTATATGCTTGCCTTCTTTGTCACAGGTTAATCATCCATAAGTATGTGGATTTATTTCTGGGATCTCTATGCTGTTCCATTGATCTATACTTCAGTTTTTCTGTAAGTACCATACTGTCTTGATTACTGCAGCTTTGTAGTGTAGTCTCAAATCAGGGAGTCTGATTCCTCCAACTCCATTTTTCTTTCTCAAGAATGTTTTGGCTATTCAGGGTCATCTGTGTTTCTACACAAATTTTAATTTTTTGCTCTAGTTCTGTGAAAAATGTCATTGCTAATTAGATAGAGATTGAACTGAATATGTATATTGCCTTGAGTAGTATAGCTGTTTTGACAATATTGATTCTTCCAATCCAGGAACTTGGTATATATTTTTCCATTAGTTTGTGTCCTCTCTGATTTCTTTCGTCAGTGTCTTACACTTTTCAGAATACTGACATTTTGCCTCCCTAGGTGTATTTAGTCCTTCATATTCTTTTTTTTTTTTTGATACAATGGTAAATGGGATTGTTTCCTTAATTTCTCTTTCTGACCTTTTCTTATTGGTGTATAGAAATGCAACACGCTTCTTTGTATTAATTTTTTATCCTTCAACTTTACCAAATTCATTGATTAGCACCAGTAGTTTTCTGGTGGCATCTTTAGTATATTCTATGTATAGTATCATGTAATCTGCAAACAGTGACAGTTTTACTTCTTCTTTTCCAGTTTGGATTCCTTTAATTTTTTTCCTACTCTGTTGTGGCTAGAACTTCCAAAACTATGTTGAATTACAGTGGCAAGAGGGCACATCCTTGCCAGGTTCATGATATTGGATGAAACACTTTCAGCTTTTCACCATTGAGTATGATGTTTTCAGTCTTCAATTTGATGATGTGGTGTATCACAATAATTGATTTGTGGATATTGAAAAATCCTTGTATCCCTGGAATAAATCCCACTTGATTATGCTTGATCATGGTGTATGATCCTTTTAATGTAGTGTTGGAGTGAGTTTGCTAGTGTTTTGTTGAGGATTTTTGCATCGAGATTCATCAGTAATATTGACCTGTAATTTTCTTCTTCTTTGATATATGTGTCTGTCTTTGGTAGCAGAGAAAACCATAATTTGAAAAGATGCATACAGCCCAATGTTCATAGCAGGGCAGAGAAAGATAAATATTATATAATGTCACTTATATGTGGAATCTAAAAAAAGGATACAAGTGAACTTATTTACAAAACAGAAATAGATTTACAGACATAGAAAACAGACTTATGGTTAAGAAAGGAGAGGTGAGGAGGGATGCATTGGTAGTTTGGGATTGGAATATACACACTATTATATATAGAATAGATGACCAGCAGAGAGCTACTCTATACCACAGGGAACTGTACTTAGTATCTTGCAATAGGTAGCATATATATATGTATCATTTGTCAAAAGGTTTGTTCATGTTTTCTATAACATCTTCCATCTTCCATATACTATATATATATATATATATATATATACAATTCACTTTGCTGTACACTTGAAGCTAACAGAGCATTATAGGTCATTATATTTCAACAAAAATTTATTTAATACATAAGTAACAATAAAAATTTTAAAAAGAAAATGATAAAGAAGCTAAGAGAATTGCTTTTGTTCTATTTCTAATTACATTTGTCTTTTTTGTTCATGAAAAGAGAGAGAATACTATGAAAAATTGTATGCCAACAAATAACAGAAGAAATAACTAAATTTCTAGAACCACACAATCTACAAATATTAAATCATGAAGAAATAGAAAATGAGGACAGAACAATAATGACCAAGGGATTGAGTCAGTAACCAATATCCTGTCAACAAATAAAAGTCCAGAGCGGAGTGGTTTATTGGTGAATTCTACCAAGAATTAATGTCAATCCTTCTCAAACTCTTGCACAAGTTGAAGAGGAAGAGGCATTTCCACCTCATTCATTGAGTCCAGCACTACTCTCATAGCAAAGCTAAACAAAGACCCCTGCACACACATTATGGAACACTGTCCCTGATCAATACTGACAGAAATCTTCAAGAAGAAAAAAAAAAGACTGGCAAACCAAATTCACCAGCACATGAAGACAATGATGCACCTTAACCAAGCTGGATTTATTCCTGGGGTGCAAGGATGGTTCAAAAAACAAAATTTAATCAATGTAAGGCACCACATTAACAGACTGAAGGACAAAAATCAATTATCTCAATTAATACATAAAGAGTACTAGATGATAAGCAAAAAACAACAAAGCTAGAAGTAAAAGGTAATTATCTTAAAATAGTAAAGGCCATATATGAAAGCTTACAGCCAATATTATGTTCAATGGATTTGCATATCTCCTATGACTAATGGAAGGCTGAAAATATTTTCCTCTAAGATCAAGAACAATGCAAAGAGACCTGCTCCTGCCACTTCCATGCAACAGAGTATTGTAAGTCCTAGCCAGAGCAGCAAGACAAGAAAAACAATAAAAGACATCTAATGAGGTGATTAGAAATGTGAAGGAGTCAATTGAATAGAACTGTAATTCAAACTTGATTGTCCACACTGATGGAAAGAGGCCATGTGGTACACAAGTGACATTTTACAGATTTTTTCTTTCTCTTAAAAGTAGAACTATGTTTTAGAAGTAAAATCCTACTTGGAACCCCAATATCTTAAATAATTAATAAAATGGAGACGCCCAGATTAGAAAGAGAACTGAGGCCCATTCTCTTATCGATCCTGCCTTCTGCTTGTTCTCCTCATCACCCCACACCATGGTCTTTAAAGAACCACTTTGAAATCCAAGATTACTAAGGGACGAGATTGAAAATCACTACAGTGATAATAAAAGAACAACAATAAGGTGTATGAACTGGAGAGAAAGGAGGACAATTATTTCTGTTCATGAGTGATATCTTATAGGTAGAAACCCTAATAATTACACACACACACACAACTGTTAGAATAAACAAATTCAGCAAAATTGTCTGACACAAAATTGACTTGCAAATATTACATTTCTATACGCTAACAAAGAACAATTCAAAAAGAAAATCAAGAAAGGAATTTCATTTACAATAGTATTTAAAGAATAAAATAATTATGAATAAACATAACCAATAAGATGAAAGACCTATACACTGAAACCTAAAAAACACTAGTGCAATTTAAAAGATGAATAAGTAGAAAGACATCCAAGTTTACAGATAGGAAGGAAATAATGCTAAGATTTCCATGTTAGCCAAAGTGATCTACAGATTCAATTGAATGCCTATCAAAATCCCAATGGTATATTTTGAAGAAATACCAAATTTTATCCTAAAATCATATGGAATCTCAAAGGAGCCTGAATAGCAAAAAAAATTGTGAAAGAGAACAAAGTTGAAGGACTCAATCTTCTTGATTTAATAAAAAAGCTATAGTTATAAAAACAGTATGCTATTGTCAGAAAGACAGACAAATAGACCAATCAAAATAGAAGAGAGAGGCCAGAGATAACTTCTCACATATATTTTCACGTGGTCTTCAACAAGTGTGCCATAGCCACTCAATGGAGAAAGGCCAGTCTCATCAACATATGATGTTGGAAAAACTGGATATGTGTATGTGTGTGTGTGTGTGTGTGTATGTATATATATATATATAATGCATATATGTATGCATAACAATGAACGTGAACCCTGCTTTACAACATACACAAAAATTATTTCAAAATTAAGTAAATACCTAAACATAAGACCTAAAGCTCTTAAACACCTAAAATAAAATGAGGAAAAATTCTTCATGACGTTTGGATTTGGCAATGATCTCTTAGATACAACACCAAAAGCACAGGTAACAAAAACAAAAAAGACAATTTGGACTTCATCAGAACTTAAAACTTTTGTTCACCATAAGGCACAAAGACAGTAAAAATGAAATCTTATATCTGACAAGATGTTAATATCCAGAATATTCAAAGGTCCCTATAACAACAACAACAGAATTTAATAGCACAATTTAAAAATGGGCAGATAATTTGACTAGGCATTTCTTCAAAGATGATAAACAAATAGGCAAAAAGCATATAAAAAAATGTTCAACACTATTAGTCATAAGGCAAATCCAAACCACAATGAGATAGCACCATTAGATTGCTTACTATCAAAAACAAGAAGGGGTGGAATTAAGAGGAGAAGGAGGAGGAGAAAGAAGGTGGAGAGGAAGGAGAAATGTAACAGCGAATGTCACAAAGGATATGGAGAAAGTGGAATCCTTGCAGACAGCTGGTGAAATTGTAAAGTGATACAACCACTGTGGAAAATAGTATGGAGCATCTCCAAAAATTAATAGTAAAACTACCACATGATCCAGCAATGTCACTTCTCAGTATATATGCAAAATAACTGAAACAAGAGCATCAAAGAGATATTTTCACACACATATTTATAGCAGCACTATTCACAATAGGCAAGAGGTGAAAGCAACCCGAATGTCCATCAATGGATGAATGGAAAGAAGTAATGTGGTATTCACACATGCATGCAGTGGAATATTATTCAGCCTTAAAAAGGAAGGAAATTTTATTACATGCTACAACATGAATGAAACTTGAGGACATTATGCTAAGTAAAATGTCAACAACAGAAAGACGAACACTGGATTGTTCCACATTCATGAGGTATCTAAAGAAGTTAATTTGAAGTGACAGAAAGTAGAATGGTATATACCAGGGACTACAAGTGAGGGGGTATGGGGCATTGTTATTTAAAAATATAGAGTTTCAGATTTGCAAGAGAAATTTTTGGAGATCTGTTTCACAACAATGTGTATATATTTTATATTACTGAACTGTACACTTAAAATGGTTAATATTGTTATGTGTTTTAACACACACACAGAAACTAGATGACGCTGGTAAATTTTATGCTACCTCTTTAGGTCACAATAAGGGAAAAAAAGATCAGTTCCTTTTCTATTACTGGAGAAATATTCCACATTCCTGTAAAGGAAGATTCAATATTGCCAAGATGGCAGCTCTAACCAACTTTATCTGTAAATGCAATTCCAATCAAAAGTAACCAGCAAGTTACTTTGTGGATATAGGTAAACTTTTTGGATATAGATTGTAAAATTTATATGGAGATACAAAAGACCCAAAATAAGCAGCACAATATTGAAGAACAAAGTCAGAGAACTGTCACTACTGAAATTTAAGACTGGGAGGAAATGATAAACCAACTAGTGAAATGATAAACCAACGGATCCATGGAACAGGACAGAGAGTGCAAAAATAGGCCTACACAAGTACAGTCAACTGATCTTTAAAAAAGAATCAAAAGTAATTCAACAGAGAAGAGAACAGTCTTTTTCACATGTGGTTCTGGAGAAATTCTTAAATCTATGTGCAAAAAATTAAGAAATTGAATCCAGAAACAGACCTTACACATTTCATAGTAATTTATGCAATGTGAATCATAGATCTCTAATGCAAAATGGAATAATATAAAATTTCTTGATTATCAGAAAGGTAAAATTTAGGTGACCTTGGGTTTGTGTGCATTTTCAGATACAACAGCAAATATATGATTGAAGGCAATTAAAAGTTGGCAAGTTGGATTGTACCATATATAAAACCGTTCAGTCTGTAACACACACTGTTAAAAAAATGAAAAACAAGCCACAAACTAGGAGAAAATATTTGCAAAACACACATCTGATCAAGGATTTGTATCCAAAGTATACAAAGAACTCTTAAAACTCAACTATACTGTGTATGGCTAATTCATTTTTTTGTGAAGTGGAGGCTAACACAACATTGTAAAGCAACCACGCTCCAAAAACCAAACAAAAAAATAATAATAACAAAAAAACACCTCAGCACAAGAAAGCAAACCACCCAATTAAAATACAGGCAAAATATCGGATCAAACAGTTCCCCCAGAAAAGATACATAGATGGTTTATAAAAAGATTGTTTCATTTGGGAATTACAAATTAAAATGACAGTGAGGTGCCACTACAAAAACATTAGAATGCCTAAGATCCAAAACACTGATAAAAAAATACTGGTGAGGATGTGGAACATGAGCTATCATTCACTGCTTGTGGGAATTAAAGGTGGTACAGCCACTTTGAAAGACAGTTTGACAGTTTTTTTTTTTTAAGCTAAACACAGTTTTTCTGGATGATCCTGCAATTGTGCTCTTAGGTATTACTCAAATGAGCTGAAAAATTATATTTACACAAAAGCCTGCACACTAATATTTATAGCAGCTCTATTCATAATTGTCCAAAACTAATGGCAAACAATATTTCTTCAACACCTGAATGAATTAAACTGTGGTTTGTCTAGTGAGCCATGACAAGACTTTGAGAAAGCATCAATGCACATAACTAAGTGAAAGAAGCCAGTATGGAAAGGCCACATACTGTATCATTTCAACAATATTACATTCTGGAAAAAGACTAAGCTGTAGAGACAATAAAACGTTTCATGTGTGGCAGGGGTTTAAGGGATACAGAGACAAATTACTTAGGTGATATTTTAAAGCAGTGAAGGGTTTTTTTGGTATGATAGTGTAATGGTGAATCATAACATTACACATGTCAAAACCCATACAATTCTACAAAACAAAGAGTGAAGCTTAATAAAAATTATGACTTTTAGTTAATAATAGTGTATCATATTTTGGTCCATCAGTTTAACAAATATACCACACTAATGCAAGATATTAATAAAGGTGAAATCGTTGAGGTGAAAGAATGTAGGTACATTCAGTGTAGTGCTCTCTGTACTCTTTTCATTTTTCTGTAAACCTAAAGCTGCTCTTAAAAATTAAGTATATTTTTTTCAATGGGCAAGCAACTTGAATAGACTTTTTTCTGAGAGAGATTTATAAATGGCCACAGAGCATATAAAAATATACTCAATATCATGAGGCATTAGAGAAATGCAAATTAAACCCACATGCATTTCTACATACCCCTAGGGTAGCTATTAACAACAGAAAGAAAGACAAGGGGGAGAGAGAGAAAGAAAATAACAAATGTTGGCTGAGTGTGAAAAAATTGCAACCCTCATCTATTGCTGATAGAAATGTAAAATGCTGCATCTATCGTTAAAACTTTTTGTTTCAACTTTCCTGGTTCATCACAGACCAGGGATGCCACCCCTAGGGTCCAGTGATTTCAGTGTAATAAAAGACAAAAGCATGACCAAAAGGTGGCAGTAGTATACAACAAGATTTATTTAGGCAGCACTTTTTCAGTTTCACACGGAGATAAGGGGGAAATCCCTCACTATGTGAGATGAGTACCCAGAAGGGGAAGAGGGCAAGGAAACTCCCAGGGACAGGAAAATAAGCAAGCAGAGTTAGGTGTCTAAAATAATCTCACTGCAAACAGCAGGATAGGGAGTGTCTGAGTAGAAGCCTGAAAAAACAACAGCAGCCTGGGGTGTTCTACAGGCCCAGAATTTGTCTTATAATCTATAGCTGGAAGATACACTGTGCAGTTTCCTGGGGTAAGCAAAGCAGGCAGATTCTGAATGACTAAAAATCAACTCACTTAGGAGATACTTAAAACAATGTGATGTATAAAAACTTGAGTTTGGCATTTTTTGAGCTAACAGTCCCAGGCTGCCATGAAGAGCAATCTTTGCAAAGCCCATTCACAGCCAGTCTGCATATTTAGTGGAGAAATCAGGAGGATAGATTAAAAACAGGGAAGATTTTTATTACTTCTATCTATTGAATCAATAGTGTGACATTATGGCCCCATTGGTGCATATACCTGACACTCTATAAAATTTTGTGTTATTTAACCACATGCAGCAAGACACATTAACAAGGGCACAGACCCCTCCTTCAGAAGCCAATAATTTATCTAAAATCATGGCCCCTGAAGCATGGTGGGATTCATCTAAGTGTTCCAGTCCTTCTGTCATTTGTTTTGCATGAATAACTCCTTGGACATTCCTCTCTGTGTTTCTTTTCACTGTTTTGCAGTGTCCATCAAATATGCTGTTTCTACTGCCCCTCCAAATTGATACCCCACACCACAGGCCCACTTGAAATTTCACTGAGGTAAAAGGCCCCTAAATTTTTACTAGATTTATTTCCCACTCTGTGACATGCAACTGTCTTACCAATAATTCTAGATCAATTGCTATTTCTTGCTTGTTAGATCCAACCAGTGCAAAGTCACCAGTGTGATGGCTTGCATAAAGGAAATGTGGTCAAAGTCCCTGCTAGAGGTATACCCCTGATATATCTCTGAAGTATGACAGTAAGCCAGTAAGCATGTATTGCTGCCTTTGCCAGCTAAAAGGAAAGTGGTTCTGGTGGTCTTTACTATCACGTATAGAGGGGGAAAATGCATTAGCCAAATCAATAGCTGCGTGCCAGGTACAAGGGGATGTGTTAATTTGTTTAAGCAATGAAACCATATCTGGTACAGCAGCTGCAATTGGAGTTACCACCTAGCTAAGCTTATGATAATCCACTGTCATTCTCCAAGACCCATCTGTCTTCTGCACAGACCAGGAAAGTTGAATCAAGATGCAGTGGAAATCACCACCCCTGCATTCTCACAATTCCTTGAAATTGGCATTAATTCCTGCTGTCATTCCTTCAGCTATGTGGTATCGCTTTTGGTTTACTATGTTTCTAGGTACAGGCAGGTCTAGTGGCTTCCATATGGCCTTTTCCATATCCTCACTCCACAGATCAGGGAACCAACCTGTTGCTTGGTATGTCTATTTCAATTATGCTGTCTGGAGCTGGGGAGATAACCAGAGGATGGTTTCCAGGTCTGTGATGGTAAATAATGGGTCAGCTTGATTGGGTGATGCAGTACACAGATATGTGGTTAAATATTATTTTAGGTGTGTCTCTGAGGATGTGTCTGGATGAGATTAACAACAGGGGTGCAGAGGGCAAAGCAGAAAAATTCTCACACAGAGGATTGCTACTCACCAGCACTCACCAGCCTGAGAGGCTTGTCTGCTCACCCACTGGGGCAGGCAGAGTCTGGAAGCTTAGGCTTGGGCTTCGGAGGTGAGATCCCTGGGAGAGGACTGGGTATGGCTGCATGAACACAGACTGAAGGGGGCTAGTGCTCCACAGCTAACCAGGAAGGAGTCCAGGAAAAGTCTGGAACTGCCTAAGAGTCAAGATACATTTTTTTCGGTGTGCGTGAGGAGAGGAGATTTAGAGTACCGCCTAAACAAGCTTCAGAGATGGGAGTGAGCTGCAGCTAAAACAGAGAAACAGAGACTGGCATGAAATACTAAGGCTGCTGCTGCAGCCACCAACAATATTGTGTGCAACCACAGGTCACTATCCATACCTCACCTTTCCGGAGGCTGCGCAGCCCACCACTGCTAGGGTCCCATGATCCAAGGACAACTTCCCCAGGAGAACACACAGTGCACCTCAGACTATTGCAACATCACACCGGCCTCTGGGACTGCAGGTTCACCCCTCATTCCATACTCCTCCCTCCCACTAGCCTGATTGAGCCAGAGTCCTCTAATCAGCTGTTCCTTTAACCCCCTCCTGTCTGGGTGAAGAACAGTTGCCAGAGGGCGACCTGCATGCAGAGGCAGGGTCAAATCCAAAGCTGAGCCCCGGGAGCTGTGCTAACAGAGAATAGAAAGGAAAGTCTCTCCCAGCAGCCTCAGGAGCAGAGCATTAAAATTCCACAGTCAACTTGATGTATCCTGCATCTGTGGAATACCTGAATAGACAAGGAATCATCCCAAATTGAGGAGGTGGACTTTGGGAGCAACTGTAGACCTGGGGTGTGCTGTATGCGACTACTAGTTTATGATTTTTATGTGTGTCCTAGTACAGTTTTAGCCCTTGGTATCATTGGTGGATTTGTTTATTGGTTTGGTTGCTTTCTTTTTCTTTTTTCATTACTTTTTTAATTTTAATAATATATTTTTATTTTAATAACTTTATTTTACTTTTTAAAATTTTTTTCTTTCTTTCTTTTTTTCTTCTTACTTTTCTTCTGAGCCATGTGACTGCCAGGGTCTTGGTACTCCGGCAGGGCGTCAGGCCTAAGCCTCTGAGCTAGGAGAGGCCTGTTAAGGACACTGGACCACCAGAGACCTCCCAGCACCACATAATATTAATTGGTGACAGCACTTCCAGAGATCCCCGTCTCAGTGCAAAGACCCAGCTCCACTCAACGACCAGCAAGCTCCAGTGTTAGACACCCCATGCCAAACAGCTAGCAAGACAGGAAAACAACCTCACCCATTAGCAGAGAGGCTGCCTAAAATCATAATAAGTTCACAGACACCCCCAAATAGACCACCGGATGCAGCCATGCCCACAAGACAGATAAGATCCAGCCTCATCCACCCGAACACAGGCACCAGTCCCCTCCACCGCGAAGCCTACACAACCCACTGAACCAACCTTACCCACTGGGGGTAGACACCAAAAACAACAGGAACTATGAACCTGCAGCCTGTGAAAAGGAGACCCCACATACAGTCAGTTAAGCAAAATGAGAAGACAGACAAACACACAGCAGATGAAGGAGCAAGGCAAAAACCCACCAGACCAAAACAAATGAAGATGAAATAGGCAGTCTAACCGAAAAAGAATTCAAGTAATGACAGTAAAGATGACCAATATCTTGGAAATAGAATAGAGAAAATTCAAGAAACATTTCACAAGGACCTACAAACACTAAAGAGCAAAAAATGATGAACAAGACAATAAATGAAATTAAAAATTCTCTAGAAGGAAGCAATAGCATAATAACAGAGGCAGAAGAATGGATAAGTGACCTGGAAGATAAAATAGTGGAAATAATTACTGCAGAGCAGAATAAAGATAAAAGAACGAAAAGAATTGAGGACAGTCCCAGAGACCTCAAGGACAACATTAAATAAACCAACATTCGAATTATAGGGGTCCCAAAAGAAGAGAAAAAAAAGGGACTGAGAAAATATTTGAAGAGATTATAGTTGAAAATTTCCCTAATGTGAGAAAGGAAAGAGTTAATCAAGTCCAGGAAGCACAGACAGTCCATTACAGGATAAATCCAAGGAGAAACACACCAAGACACATATTAATCAAATTAACAAAAATTTCTCCCAGCAGCCTCAGGAGTATCAGATTAAATCTCCACAATCAACTTGATGTACCCTGCATCTGTGGCATACCTGAAGAGACAACAAGTCATCCCAAAATTCAGACAGTGGACTGTGAGAGCAACTGTAGACTTGTGGTTTGCCTTCTGCATCTAATTATTTTGTGGTTTTATGTTTATCTTAGCTTAATATTTAGAGATTATTATCATTAGTAGATTTGTGTATTGGTTTGATTGCTCTCTTTTTTTATTTTATTTATTTTTTATACAGCAAGTTCTTATTAGTTATCCATTTTACACATATTTGTGTATTTTTGACTGTCCTTCATATTATATTTCTTCACATGTTTTAGAGTTTGATTTTTAGGCTCAATTTGAGTGGGGTTTTGTTTTTATTCTTTTCGTTTTTCTGCTCACCGGCCTCCACCCCACCCAATGAGCTTTTCCCTGATGATCATTTTGTGATAGCTTTCACCTGGACTCTGTGACGTCATCCTCTAAAGCCCGAGCCTCAGCTCCCAGCCACCAGCCACCATCCACCCTGGTGGGTGAGCAGACAAGCCTCTCAGGCT
>NW_021700413.1:12653-31183 GCF_005190385.1 Monodon monoceros
GTAGTTTCCTTTGCTTTGCAAAAGCTTTTAAGTTTCATTAGGTCACATTTTGTTGTTGTTGTTTTTCGTTTTTTTGTTTGTTTTTTCATTTCCACTAGTCTAGGAAGTGGATCAAAGAAGATCTTGCTTTGAGTTATGTCAAGGAGTGCTCTTCCTATGTTTTCCGCTAAGAGTTTTATAGTGTCCGATCTTACATTTAGGTCTCAAATCCATTTTGAGTTTATTTTTGTGTATGGTGTTAGGGAGTGTTCTAATTTTCATTCTTTTACATGTAGCTGCCCAGTTTTCCCAGCACCACTTATTGAAGAGGCTGTCTTTTCTCCATTGTATATTCTTGCCTCCTTTGTCAAAACTAAGGTGACCATAGGTGTGTGGGTTTATCTCTGGGATTTCTATCCTGTTCCATTTATCTATATTTCTCTTTTTGTGCCGGTACCATACTCTCTTGTTTACTGTAGCTTTGCAGCATAGTCTGAAGTCAGGGAGCCTGATTCCTCCAGCTCCGTTTTTCTCCCTCAGGGCTGCTTTGGCTATTCTGGGTCTTTTGTGTCTCCACAGACATTTTCAGATTTTTTGTTCTAGTTCTGTAAAAAATGCCATTGGTAATTTGATAGGGATTGCATTGAATCTGTAGATTGCTTTGGGTAGTATAATAGTCATTTTCACAATATTGATTCTTCTGATCCAAGAACATGGTATATCTCTCCATCTGTTTGTGTCATCTTTAATTTCTTTCCTCTTATAGTGTCTTATAGTTTTATGCATATAGATCTTTTGTCTCCCTAGGTAAGTTTGTTCCTAGGTATTTTTTTCTTTTTGTTGTAATGGTAAATGGGAGTGTTTCCTTTATTTTCTCTTTCATCCTTTTCATCGTTAGTGTATAGGAATGCAAGAGATTTCTGAGCATTAATTTTGTATCCTGCATCTTTACCAAATTCATTGATTAGCTCTACTAGTTTCCTGGTGGCATCCTTAGGGTTCTCTATGTATAGTAACATGTAATCTGCAAACAGTGACAGTTTTACTTCTTCTTTTCCAATTTGGATTTCTTTTTCTTCTCTGATTGCCATGGCTAGGGCTTCCACAACTATGTTGAATAAGAGTGGCGAGAGTGGACATCCTTGTCTTGTTCCTGACCTTAGAGGAAATGCTTTCAGTTTTTTTCACCATTGAGAATGATGTTTGCTGTGGATTTGTCGTATATGGCCATTATTATATAGAGATTCCCTCTATGCCCACTTTCTGGACAGTTTTTGTCATAAATGGGTGTTGAACTTTGTCAAAAGCTCTTTCTGTGTCTGTTGAGATGATCATATGGTTTTTCTTTTTCAATTTGTTAATATGGTGTATCACATTGATTGCTTTGCATATATTGAAGAATCCTTGCATCCCTGGGGTAAATTCCACTGGATCATGACGTATGATCCTTTTAGTGTGTTGTTGGATTCTGTTTGCTAGTATTTTGTTGAGGATTTTTGCTTCTATGTTCATCACTGATATTGGTCTGTAATTTTCTTTTTTTGTAGTATCTTTGTCTGGTTTTGGAATCAGGGTGATGGTGGCCTCATAGAATGAGTTTGGGAGTGTTCCTTCCTCTGCAATTTTTTGGAAGAGTTTGAGGAGGATAGGTGTTAGCGCTTCTCTAAATGTTTGATAGAATTCACCTGTGAAGCCATCTGCTGCTGGACTTTTGTTTGCTGGAAGATTTCTAATCAGAGTTTCAATTTCTTTACTTGTGATTGGTCTGTCCATATTTTCTATTTGTTCCTGGTTCAGGCTTGGAAGGTTATACCTTTCTAAGAATGTGTCCATTTCTTCCAGGTTGTCCATTGTATTGGCATAGAGTCGCTTGTAGTAGTCTCTTAGGATGCTTTGTATTTCTGTGGTGTCTGTTGTAACTTCTCCTTTTCCATTTCTAATTTTATTGATTTGAGTCCTCTCCCTCTTTTTCGTGCTGGTTCTGGCCAATGGTTTATCAATTTTTTTTTTTTATCTTCTCAAAGAACCAGCTTTTAGTTTTATCGATCTTTGCTATTGTTTTCTTAGTTTCTATTTCGTTTATTTCTGCTCTGTTCTTCATGTTTCCTTTCCACCTGCTAACTTTGTTTGTTCTTCTTTCTCTAGTTCCTTTAGGTGTAAGGTTAGATTGTTTGAGTTGTTTCTTGTTTCTTGAGGTAGGCTTTTATTGCTATAAACTTCCCTCTGAGAACTGCTTTTGCTGCATCCCGTAGGTTTTGGATCGTCATGTTTTTGTTGTAATTTGTCTGTAGGTATTTTTTGAGTTCCTGTTTGATTTCTTCACTTATCTCTTGGTTATTTAATAACGTATTGTTTAGCTTCCCTGTGTTTGTGTTTTTAATGCGTTTTTTTCCCCCTCCGAATTGATTTCCAGTCTCATAGCATTGTGGTCAGAAAAGATGCTTGATATGATTTCAATATTTTTAAATTTACTGAGGCTTGATTTGTGACCCAAGATGTGATCTATCCTGGAGAATGTTCTGTGTGCCCTTGAGAATAAAGTGTAATCTGCTGTTTTGGATGGAATGTCCTATAAATATCAATTAAATCTATCTGGTCTATTGTGTCATTTAAAGCTTGGGTTTCCTTATTAATTATCTGTTTGGATGATCTGTCCATTGGTGTAAGTGAGGTGTTAAAGTCCCCCATTATGACTGTGTTACTGTCAATTTCCTCTTTTATAGCTGTTAGCAGTTGCCTTGTGTATTGAGGTGCTCCTATGTTGGGTGCATATATATTTATAATTATTATATCTTCTTCTTGGATTGATCCCTTGATCATTATGTAGTGTCCTTCCTTGTCTCTTGCAACATTCTTTAAAGTCTATTTTGTCTGATATGGGTATTGCTACTCCAGCTTTCTTTTGATTTCCATTTGCATGGAATATCTTTTTCCATCCCCTCACTTGCAGTCTGTATGTATCCCTAGGTCTGAAGTGGGTCTCTTGTAGACAGCATATATATGGGTCTTGTTTTTGTATCCATTCAGTGAGCCTGTGTCTTTTGGATGGAGCATTTAATCCATTCACTTTTAAGGTAATTATCAATATGTATGTTCCTATTTCCATTTTCTTAATTTTTATAGGTTTGTTTTTGTAGGTCCTTTTCTTCTCATGTGTTTCCCACTTAGAGAAGTTCCTTTAGCATTTGTTGTAGAGCTCGTTTGGTGGTGCTGAATTGTCTTAGGTTTTGATTGTCTGTAAAGCTTTTGATTTCTCTGTCGAATCTGAATGAGATCTTTGCTGGCTAGAGCAATCTTTGTTGTAGGTTCTTCCCTTTCATCTCTTTAAGTATACCGTGCTACTCGTTTCTGGCCTGTAGAGTTTCTGCTGAGAAATCAGCTGTTAACCTTATGGGAGTTCCCTTGCATGTTATCTGTTGTTTTCCCCTTGTTGCTTTCAATGATTTTTCTTTGTCTTTAATTTTTGTCAGTTTGATTACTATGTGTCTCGGCCTGTTTCTCTTTGGGTTTATCCTGCCTGGGACTCTCTGTGCTTCCTGGACTTGGGTGGCTATTTCCTTTCCCATGTTAGGGAAGTTTTCGACTATAATCTCTTCAAATATTTTCTTGGGTCTTTTCTCTCTCTCTTCTCCTTCTGGGAACCCTATAATGCAAAAGTTGTTGTGTTTAATGTTGTCCCAGAGGTCCCTTATGCTGTCTTCATTTCTTTTCATTCTGTTTTCTTTATTCTGTTCTGTGACAGTGAGTTCCACCATTCTGTCTTCCAGGTCACTTATCCGTTCTTCTGCCTCAGTTATTCTGCTATTGATTCTTTCTATGGTATTTTTCATTTCAGTTATTGTATTGTTCATCTCTGTTTGTTTGTTCTGTAATTCTTCTAGTTGCTTGTTCTTTAATTCTTCTAGGTCTTTGTTAAACATTTCTTGCATCTTCTCTGTCTTTGCCTCCATTCTTTTTCTGAGGTCCTGGATCATCTTCACTATCACTATTCTGAATTCTCTTTCTGGAAGGTTTCCTATCTCCACTTGTTTTTCTGGGGGTTTATCTTTTTCCTTCATCAGGTACCTAGCCCTCTGCCTTTTCTTCTTGTCTATCTTTCTGTGAATGTAGTTTTTGTTCCACAGGCTGTAGGAATGTCATTCTTCTTGCCTCTGCTGTCTGCCCTCTGGTGGATGAGGCTATCTAAGAGGCTTGTGCAAGCTTCCTGTTGGGAAGAACTGGTGGTGGGTAGAGCTGGGTGCTGCTCTGGTAGGCAAAGCTCAGTGAAACTTTAATCCACTTGTCTGCTGATGGGTGGGCCTGGGTTCCCTCCCTGTTGGTTGTTTGGCCTGAGGCGACCCAGCACTGGAGCTTACCTGGGCTCTTTGGTGGGGCTAGTGGTGGACTCTGGGAGGGCTCATGCCAAGGAGAACTCCCTAGAACCTCCGCCACCAGCGTCCCTGTCCCCAGGGTGATCCAAAGCCACCCCCTGCCTCTGCAGGACACCCTCCATCACCAGCAGGTACGTCTGGTTCAGTCTCCTATGGGGTCACTACTCCTTCCTGTAGGTCCCGATGCACACACTACTTTGTGGGTGCCTTCCAAGAGTGGAGTCTCTGTTTCCCCCAGTCCTGTCAAAGTCCTGCAAACATAGTCCGCTGACCTTTAATGTCTGATTCTCTAGGAATTCCTCCTCCCATTGCCAGATCCCCAGGTTGGGAGGCCTGACGTGGGGTTCAGAACCTTCACTCCAGTGGGTGGACTTCTGTGGTATAGGTGTTCTCCAGTTTGTGCGTCACCCACCCAACGGTTATGGGGTTTGATTTTATTGTTATTGCTCCCCTCCTACCGTCTGATTGTGGCTTCTCCTTTGTCTTTGGATGTGGAGTATCTTTCTTGGTGATTTCCAGTGTCTTCCTGTCAATGATTGTTCAGGACTTAGTTGTGATTCCAGTGCTCTCGCAAGAGGGAGTGAGTGCATGTCCTTCTACTCCACCATTTTGAACCAGTCTCCCTAAAAATCTTATATGTCCTGGAACAGTGATATCAGTCATCATTCTAGTGATTATCTTGAAAGGTAGTATGTCACCAAACTACCCAAGTTTCTTGTCAATTGCACTGTAATCGCAACCTTAACCCCGCCATTTTTTCTTGTTGTTTATAGACAATCATTGTTTCACTCTGATGCTTTTATAAAACAAAGATCTTCAGGAAGAGTCATAAGAAGGACTTTTTGACAAATGTAAATTTCTGATGACTTTTAAATCATACCCCTAACCGGGTAAGAAATTATAAACCTCTAATGGAAAACATGAGGACTTCATTCAGATCAACAGGATCAGTTACGTCGGACTGAATTAACTGATAAATATAATTTATAATTTCATGACTTCTTCTGAAATATACTTGCTTTTAATTCTTTGTTTTCCAGAAAAACCTTTCCTCTCATGCTGGGAGCTACAAGTTGATAAAGTATACCTTTGTAAACAAAAAGGAAACATTTATCTTTTTATCTCTGAGGGATCCTTCCAGAATTTGGCTTCTCCAGCTGGCTCCCCTGTGGAACTGATGGCTTATTAGGACCAGATTACAAGTAGTTATGGTAGTTTTTGTTTTACTTTGTTCTCTCTTGTTGTTTTTAAATTATTTATACTTCACGCCCCACTCTGCTTCACTGTGACTTTATTAATATCACTAGCCGGATTACTTATATTCCTGTCTGTTTTACAAGATTGTTGTCTCTTATGTGGCCCAAAGTGTAGCCAGGTCTCTGACAAAATTAATGATGCCTAAGTCCTGAGGCTGTGCCTCATATATGTAACTCTACATAGAATAACTGTAATAGTGCATCTCTAGGTATACGAACAAGCAACAAAGGAAAAGATTTGCTGGATCATAGCAGACTAGTAAGACAGGCCACCGAGAGAATTTTAGATTATCAATAGACCCTGATTCAAAAATCAATACCTTGAGTGACCTCTCAACAGTATTGAATAAAACATAATGCTTAACATTTTTTTTTTCCAGTTGACAATTAGAACCAATACAAGAGTATGAAAAGAGAGGAAAGAGGAGGGTGAAAGAGGTAGATAGAATGACGTTTGCTTCAGATGTCAGGTGTGGAAACACACAAATTGCCTACTTTTAAACGTTTACCTTTAAAAGACACATAAACGTATGTATATATGTTTACATACCTCACTTGTCCTTAAAAAAAGAAAAGAAAAGAAAGGAAAAGTGATCATGTTTGGCTGAAATAGAAACCAAGAAACAAAACTACAACATCCCCACAAATCAAAAAGTTTCATAGACAATTCAATTTCCCAATTTTCTATTCAGAAATCCAGCCACACAGTGTGATTTGTTTTGCTAGTCATCAGACTCAGATTATTGTTTTAGATGATTTCTAACCACATTTCAAGCAAGATATTGAGAAATAAAATATTGCCTGCCATATCAGTAAACAAAGGACGCCACAGTCCTCAGTGACTGCAGCCACCTCTGACATTGAGTGGTGAGCCCTGAGGGAACTCAGGAAGGAAACAAAGAATACCTGCCAAGTAGCAGTCATCAGACAGCAGCCACTCCCCACAGTGAGCCCTGAGGAAGCTCAGGACATGAAAACACAGGATCCTGGCCCCAGATAACTGAAGTGCATATCAAATGAATGATTTCAGTGAGCCCACAGTCTTGCAACTTCTCATACATAAAAAAGTGCTATATTCCTTAACTTGAGATATCTAGTTTTCTTCTATTAAGGGTAATCTTTTGTTCCTACTACCTGCACCTTGTTGCAAAACTCTTATGTATCATGGCTTCTCCCTTGCCTCCTCAGAGCAGTTTTCTCCAGGTTACTTGAGACGCTGCCTCCCGGGCTTGAAGTCCTTAGTATGTCTTCCAAATAAAATATAGCTCTCAACTTTTAGGTTGTACGTTTATTTTTTGTTTCGTGGCCAGGCTGAGCGGCTTGCAAGATCTTAGTTCCCTGACCAGGGATTGAACCTGGGGTGATGGCAGTGAAAGCACTGTGTCCTAACCCCTGGACCACCAGGGGACTCCCTAGGTTGTATGGTTATATTTTAGTCAACAAAGTAATCACCAGATAATATAAATTTTTGTTGTTGTTGTTATCAGATACCTGCTGCAGTGGCAGCATAAAGACTAGCTCACAAACACGCAACATTTTCTTGTTAAGCTACTGAAACCAATGTCTTTGAAACAAGGCCAAAGCAAGGATTCACATTATATCCACTAATAATTACTACACTACTGCTTTCAAAGTTGAAAGATAAAACAGGATAAGTGCAAATATAGGGCCAAAATAGGGAAAGTATCTGTGAAATCTATTTCAGCTAAAGGATGCTATCTTTCATGTATAAAGCACTAGACAAAATGAAAAGAAAAGAAAAAAAGCCCTCAGCAGAAAACTGAGAAATACTCATAAGCGTTGACCAATTATTGGAGTATTAAATAAATTATTTCAAAAAATTAGAAGCTGAATGAAAGTAGTTTTTGATCTTAATAAAGTGAGAAAAAAATAATGTGTGCAAAGTACAATGGAACACTTCCATGGAATATCTTTAACAAATTTTCCTTAAAGTAGTTTTTGGTCAAACAGCTGCTTGGTTCGCTTGAGAACTGAAGCTATAACTGACCTTGACAGAAAGAGAAGGGAGATATGAAACAGAGGGGAGATCAAAAGTGACCTTCATTTTATAGAAAAGCACAAGCTAAGACAAACAACATCTGAGCTGATTAGAGGAATTAAAAAGAGTAGGTCATACTTGTGCATCAGAAGTTAAATGAAAGGAGTGAGGCCACCTGTATGTTTCAAGGTAGAAAGGAGGACTGCACTGTAATCAGTTTCCTTTTTACATATTTTAGACCTGGCTAGCAGAGGTATGCCTTTTTAATATCATAAGTTACAACTGATATGGGAAAATGCTTTGGGCTATGCCATTTTTTAGGCAATCTCCTATATTTTGGAAATGTCAAAACGGTAAACTAAAAGAAAGTGTTTGAGGCTAGAGAAGAAAACAAGCAGCATTATTTTATCGTTGTAAACTAAATATAGTGGATATGTATTACTAAGTTTCTTTTTTTCCGGTAGTTTCTTTTTCTGCCCTCCCCTCCACCCCCACCCCCGACCCCAGATTAATTAGGAAGCCACTGGAAAGGAGATAGCAATGAAATCGATCATGTTTAAGGGAATCTATGTGGTTTACTTGATTAAAGCCTTGGAACAATGAAATAACTGAGCATTGATTTGTATCTAACACATTCAAACAATATTTCATTTCAGTTCTTTAAATCCAGGCCATAATTATTTTAAGAATCCAGCAGGATTTAAAAAGCAAACAAAGGAGCAAATAACTAAACAGAACTTAAAGGCACTTGACTCTAAAGTTCCAAAGGAAATTAGCTATTTATAAAAATGTTTTAAACCCATAAATTTAGTATTATTCTATTTAATCTTTTCATTTACTTCATAAGTGTCCTTTGATGCACAAATATTTTAACACTGGCTGCTGTGTACTTTATGTACTTTTTCTTTTGTTGTTTGTGTCTTATGTATCATTAGGCTTTAAAACAAACACACAAACAAAGCTCACAGACAAACTGCAAAGGAAATGGACACATAAGTGGATTTAGATTAGTAAACTCCAACTTGTTTAAGATTTGCAGGGGAGTTATCTTTTAACTCCATATATTCACATTTTGAGGGGAAGGTCCTGATGCATTTAGAGGAAATAAATGGAGTAGCATCCATGTAAGTGTCCTTGTATCCACACCTTAATTTGAAGATGTTCTAATTTTGGGGGCTGGGGGGTGGAGTAGGAGATGGGGGGTGGTGAGGAAGGAAATATATAAATTATTAATGTAAAAATTTGTGGGTTTTATTGTGTAAACACTGTTGAGCTGTGTTTCCATTCACCATAGAAATTAAAATGAGAGCTACACAGGGGGTATTAAACTCATGAGAATAAAGTGCATATCGGTACTACCCCAAGTACAGATGATTTCACTGGAATAATCTCAGTTATCATTTTCAGTTCTCGTCATTTTTATTCTAATTTGAGAAGGAAGTCTGTATGAAATTACTTGAATCTAATATCTCTTGAGCATTTTTATATTCTAGAACAGTAATCCCGCCGAAAGATAAAATGAGTTTGTTTGTTTGTTTTGTGAACTTTGTTCTTAGTAAATGCTGTTTGGATTTAATATCGGCAGGACCATATCACTTCCTACCACTAAGCTTCTGGGTCTGATTGAGGAAAACATATTTAACTGTTGAGACATAGTCAGGAATGAATAGGAAGGGTGGTAGTCATTTAACACAATAGTGCCTTAAACTTTTCTTTAATGAATATGGGGAATGCGGGTGGTATCCCAGCTACCCAAGAGTTCAGGGGAGCATGTTTTCACTCTCTGGCATAAAGGCACAATATCGTAAGGACTGTTAAATATTGCACCTGGGCATAGCGAGTGAGTATCAGCCTTGCTTCTGAGATCAAAATGAGGTGAAACATTAAAACTGCACTCAAAGAAACAAACATGATATCATATTACCGAGGTGGACCATGCCTCTCTCTTTCCATCCCCTTTCCTCCATTCTTGCACGAAAAATCATTACTTTAGAGACTCTTGTTTTTTTTTTTTTTTAAAGTGGATTACCAGTTCTCTTTCCTTCTCCAAGCTTGGAGCTATTTTCACTCCTTTTGTTAATTAAAGCATTGAGGAAATATTTCAAGAACCTAATACATGCCAGGCCCTGTTCTAGGAGCTGGAGGTCTAAAAGCACTGAAATCTCTTTTTTTTAATTTAAATATTCTTGCCACCGTTCCTTCAAAAAACTCTTCCCCAACCCTTTATGTGATTATATTCACACCTGTGAGGTCCTATTTTTCTTCTTTTTCATTGTGGTTAAATATACATAACATTCATTTTAATCATTTAAACGGTACAATTCAGTACTTAAGTACATTCATAATGCTGTGCAACTGTCACCTGTATCTAGTTCCAGAATATTTCATCACTCCAGAAGGAAACCCTGCACCTGGTAAGAGTTACTCCCCATGCCCGCTCCCTCTTATTGAGTCCTGGGCAACCATCACTAATTTGGTTCCTGTCTCTGCATTTGCCTCCTCTGGGGATTTCATATAAATGGAATCTTCCAGTATCTGGCCTCTGGTGTCTGCCTTTTTTCACAAAGGTTGATGTTTTCAAGGTTCCTCCACATTGCAGAATGTATCCCTCTTTGCTTTTTAATTTCAATTTTGAAATGGTATATATTCTTTTCTCACATGTTAAACAATTTCCAGCTTTACAAAATCTGCTTTTGTGTGTGAGTGCAATTTAAACATTTGATTCTGTAGTAAGATGCCTGTTTCAAATTGGACCAAGTAACAATATTTTCACATTTTATTTGGATCTTGAATACTAAACTTTGATGACAGGATACAGATTATGGGATTTAGACATGTCTTTTGGTTAAGTTAATTTTTGTTTGGAGTTTCTATTATTCATTGTATCAGATGTCTTATTGCTTAAATCACATTTGGTTATGCAGATTTTTTGCATGTAATGCAGGGATCATTTAAGTTTTATTTTCTTAGGAATTTTGGCATCACTCTTTGGCAGTCTCGGTGAGATTTTTTTTTTTATTTTAATTTTTCATAGGTTATGTCCTGTGCAGTCTACAATTTTTACTCCCATTTTCCAAATACAGTTTTAAAACTTGTGCCGGGGAAGATTTCTCCTATTTTATTACATGCAAATATTTTATGAAAACTCCCAATTTTGCCTTAAGGATTTATTTGGAGCAGCTATTCACTTATTTCACTTTGTAAAGTATGACTTTTAAATTTTGTCCTAGGTTTGACCTAGAATATAAAAGACGACAAATTGATAGCTATAATTTAGAAACTTAGATTTCTAAAACATTGTTCTTTTTTGTTTTGTTTAGTTTTGATCATCCGTTATGTAAAAGTGCAGTAGAGAATGACAAGTATACTTCTGTATAGCCTACCCTCTGAAACCACCCCCCCACCCCCGCCAAAACAGAAACCCAGTCCCTTTTAAGTGTTACATTAACTCGACGGAACTGCTTGGGTTCCAAGGTCATTTGTTTTTATTCAATGGAACAATTTTTATATTTAATTGTTTCTAAGATTGCCTATTAAATAGGTTTTAGTATATATTAGCATTCCGATCATCGTCAGCATAGATAATAGAATTCCGAGTTACTTGCCACTGGAATACTGATATAGAACTTTCAATTGTACTTTAGGTAGAAGTGAAGAAACAAGGATCATGATTAGCGTGAATTCAGTATCCTGTGTGTTCTAATGGCTAACAGGTTCAGGTTGTCTTTAAGCTTTGTGTTTAAGATAATACTCACTTACATTCATAACGATAAACAATTCATTAGTATCTCTGCTGCACCTTCATCCTTTGCATTAAGCGGATAATAAAATAGCTTTATAATGACGAAGTTTGTATTTTAAAGCAGGTGTTTTAGCACCTTCAGCGGTTTTGATTAGATATAAACAAAGCAGAAAGCAGAGCGTTACAATCGTATTAAATAGTTTCCCTTGAGAATAGGTAGGTTGGTTGGGCGGGCTTTGGCTGAGGGCCGGGGGCGGTATTGAGGGGAGGTGTTGGGGGCGGAGAGGTACGTATTTCACTACAAAAGCTGTAGTCAGTCAGTCCCTGGTAGAAATAACCCTTGAATAGCAAGATAATTTTCGTAATACTTGCACCTTCGAATTTTGCTTCCTCACCCTTTTTAAACGGAGCAATCATACGATTGTGCCATGTTCAGAATTGTGAACGGTGAGGATTACAGCCCAGCGGTACAGCAACGAAATATCCTCGACTTTGGGAAAGCACCTTCCCTACTGTGGACGGACAACGGTAGCTCGAATGATCGGTGTGAAACCGGAGGAAATTGTAGAGAGAGCGGCCAGGACCGCGTCAAGCGACCCATGAACGCCTTCATTGTGTGGTCTCGTGATCAAAGGCGAAAGGTGGCTCTAGAGAATCCCCAAATGCAAAACTCAGAGATCAGTAAGCGCCTGGGATACGACTGGAAAATGCTTACAGAAGCCGAAAAGCAGCCATTCTTCGAGGAGGCACAGAGACTACGAGCCATGCACCGAGACAAATACCCGGGCTATAAATATCGACCTCGTCGGAAGGCCAAAGAGGCCACAGAAATCGCTTCCCGCACACTCTTCAGTACTGTGCAGCCGAATGCACATAGAGGAGACCTCGTACCCCTTCACATACAAGGACGGTTGCGCCAAGGCCACACGTTCACGAATGGAAAGCCGGTTAAGCCACTCACAGCCCACGAACATAAGCAGCTCACTCCCGCCACAGGAGCATCGCAGCAGTTGGACAAGCCTGCGCCACAATAGGGTAACACAGGCTACGCAGACCTGCGGACGTCCCCTTTTACTATAGTTCAGAGCCCGAACTTTCTCACGTTTATTTTCGATGCTGGTTTCCTTACTCTCGCTATCAAAGGCCCTATTCATCTCAATTTTACTATTATTTCACCTGTGACTTAAATTCAAAATAAGTCACATAAACATGTTTAACATATAAAGAATTAGGACGTTACAATATGACTGAACCTTTGTTTATGACTGCTTGAAAGAATACTAACTATTAAGAAAGTATCTTAACAACACTGAAACTGCTTGAATTCAAAGGCCATCTGTTTTTCCTATTGGTGGAAATATTTTCATATCTAATTTTAGTTGTTCCCGAGATTGGCCATTAGATAGGTGTTCGTATATGATAGTAGTCCGGTAATCGTCAGCATAGACAATAGAATTCTCACTCTTTATTTTAAATACTGTAACTCAAAGCTATAGTGCTTCGAGAAACACTCACGGATTTATGGTATAGGGAAAAAATGTCGCACTTCGATGGAAATCTTCCTAACTCCTAAACCACTCCCTAATTAGTGAATACATATGTACATTCTATCTTCTTTGACAGTTTATGTTGGGTCCTATTCCCGTTGTGGAAAAACCAGTTTTGCTGCCATTTGCAACTCAATTCCTTCAGTCCGCACGCTTCGACCTCTATTTTGAACCAATTATAACGTCTATCGGGTAAAAAGAAATCTTTAATTAGCTCCTATGGGACTCACGGTTTCGCCTCTTTTCCGAAATTTTTCTTTTAACAATGGCAAGGTACTTGTTTCTATTGCCGCTTAACTATTACGTTCCTGCAAGGAAGAGAGAGGGAGAGAGCGAGAGAAGGAGAGGGAGAGAGAGAGAGGGAGGGAGAGGGGGGAGAAAGAGGGGGAGAGAGAGAGGTATCATGTCGAGAATATGAACCATTCAGATTATGGTGGTGAGGTGGGCGATGGGAGGAGGGAGCCCCCATCTGGTTAACCTGATGAGAGGTCAGTGAAAATATAAGTCAAAGGCATTATAACATTTGCATACAGGCTAAAGTAGAAAACCTGGCAGTTTGCAAAGAAAAGCATCACTTTTTGGAATAAAAATAAGCCGATGGTCAATAAGTATCACATCATATGATATATATCAAAGTCAACTTTCCAATACATATATTCCAAACCTTTAAAAAATACCTCAAACAATAAAACTCAAAACACGAAAATAGTATGTATTAGAATGAAATGTCAGGTTTTTGAAAGAAAGTTCAGGGTAAAAAGGGAGTTATCTTCAAAGACTGACTTGTTCCAGAAACAGTATTTCTTAATCGGAGATTCATGCAGCCCAAATGAGAACTGTACGTTGTAATAACCTTTTAAACAACTGCCTAAACTACCTTGTATTTTAAAATATTTTACATACATTTTTACGTATTTGTGTTTTATGTTTAACACCTCTCTTTCCACGTGTTCAGAAATAACCTCCACTATGACCTTCATCGAAATAGGTTATTTTTCCCTTTCTTGAACCTCAAATAAGTGAAAATATAAAATATTATGTCTAGTTTCTTTTGTTTAATATAATGTCGGTGACATTCAGTTGGTTTGTTTTAGAAATTACTGTGTATATTTCATTTTATTTTATTTTTATGGACATGTGAATGGACACTTCTGGTTTTAGTCATTACAAATAGTGACATCCTTTGTACATTTGTATACATGTCCATGAGAGAATATTTACATGAATTTCTTCCGAGAATATACCTAGGAAATAAACGGATGCTTTTGCATATTTTTTGCAAGTGTTTGTTTTAGCAAGTATTGATAAGAAGTATTCTTATATTTATAATGAATATTTGCCATATTTTAAAATGCCAACATTTAAAAAAACATTTAATGGTATGAAGTAATAGCATGGCCTCCAGATGCAACCTGGATCTGACTCCTTCCTTTGCCATTTACCAGACCTGACATTGAACTATTTCCTTTACATGTCTGGCCCTCAGTTTTTTCACCTTTAGGTAGCAGTAATAATAAAAATTAATGGTAATAATAAGAATAATAAACAAAAATAAAAGAACAGCAACAAAAACAAAGCCAACCCCATTGGGCTGCAGGGAAGACTCTATAAGTGAAGGTGTATGCTGGTTCAATGAGTAAAGGTATATAAAGTATTAAAAACAAAACTAAAGATTATTAAAAAACTAGTTGGTAATGATAATAATGATAACAAAAAAACAAGAACAAAACACACCCACTGAGATACTATGAAGACTGAATAAGTGAAGGTATATAGTATGCTGGGAGTGAAAATACACATAGTTCTTAGAACAGAGGTAAGCACTGGTAACAAACTAACAATTGATGATAGTAATAATAACAAAATATCAGTGACAACCTACCTCAGTGGGATACAGAGAGGACTAAATTACTTAAAGATGTATAGGCTTCAAGGAGTAAATGTATTTCAAGTACTTAGAACAGATGTAGGCATTGGCAAAGAACTAAATAGTAAAAATAATAACCAAAAATAAAAAGAACAAAAAATCTCCTACTTCACTGAGGTGCTGTGAAGACTGAAGAAACTAAGGGGCATAAAGATGTAATGAGTAAACATATTTAACATACTTAGAGGTCGACATTATTAGAGTACTATTAATAGTAATGGTGACGATGACAGTGATAATGATAATAATAATGATAACAACAACAAAACCTCCTCAGTGGGATGCTATGAGACTAAATAAGTAAAGGTATATAAGATTCAAGGAGTAAATATGCAAAGTACTTAGAACAGAGGATGGCATTAGTAAAGAAGTAATTAGTAATAATTGCAAAAATTAATAATAACAAAAAAACAACCAAACCTACTTCAGTGGGATACTGGGAAAACTAAATACATTAAAGTATATATGATTCAAAGCTAGAGGCTAGAGGCTCAGATTTTTAAAGAACTAACTAGTAGTAATACTTAAAAAACAATGACACCACTGGGATGCTGTGAAGATTAAATAAGTTCAGGTGTACAGGGTGCGATGAGTAAAGGTACACAATGTACTAAGAACAGAGGTCAGCATTGGTAGAGAACTAACCAATAATAACAATAGTAATAATAATAATAGTACTAAGATAACAACCAACAAAACATACTTCAGTGGTATGCTGTGAACACTAAAGAAATTAAGATGAGTAGGATTCAATGCATAAATGTATATAAAGTAGTAAGAACAGAGGTCAAGATTAGCAAAGGCTAAGTCATAATGAAATCATGATAATGATAAACAAAGAAAACCTACTACATGGGTGCTGTGAAGTCTACGTGAGTGTGTAGAGCAGTCAATGAATAAGTGTATTGAAGTACTTAGAACAGAGCTTGGTGTTAATAAAACACTAACGAGTAACAACAACAATAATAATAATGCATAATGAAAACAAACAAAAATATATCATTGGGATACTATGAAAGATTTAGTAAGTTAAGGCATATAGGGACTGAATGAATAAATGTATCTAAAGAACTTAGAAAAGAGGATGGCATTAGTAAAAAGACAAACAAGTAATAATAATAAGGACTATTAATAATAAAAATACAAATAACATAATACCTACCTCACTCATTGAATATGTTAAAGTGTATAGGACTGAATGAGTTAATATATCAAACTACTTAGAAAAGAGGTCAGCATTAGTAAAGAACTAACTAGTAATAGTAAACAATAATAATAATATAACCAAAAACAAAACAAAACAAAACCTACCTATCTGGGATGCTGTGGAGACTAAATTAGTTAAGGTGTGTAGGATTCAATAGGTAAATGTACCCAAAGGGCTTACAACAGAGGCTGGCATTAGTAAAGAACAAAGTGGTAATAACGACAACAACAACAATAATTATAACAACAAAACATACTTCAATGGTATTTTGTAAAGATTAAAGACTACAGCATTCAAGGATTATAGAATTTGATAAATGTATTGAAGTAGTTAAAGACGAGCATTAATTTAAAAAAAAACTAACTAAATTAATGCATATAGAAATGAATAAGTATTTATAAAGTACTAGAACAGATGTCAACTTTCTAAAGAGCTAACATATATACATATATTAATAATAATAAAATAACAACATCAGGGCTTCCCTGGTGGCGCAGTGGTTGGGAGTCCGCCTGCCGATGCAGCGGACGTGGGTTCGTGCCCCGGTCCGGGAGGATCCCACGTGCCATGGAGCGGCTGGGCCCGTGAGCCATGGCTGCTGAGCCTGCGTGTCCAGAGCCTGTGCTCCACAACGGGAGAGGCCGCAGCAGTGAGAGGCCCGCATACCGCAAAAAAAAAAACCAAAAAAAACAACATCGAAACCTACCTCACTGGCATACTGTAAAGACTAAATAAGTTAAGGTTTATAGGATTCAAACTGTAAATATATGAAAGTAATAAAGAACTAACTATAAAGAATAATAACAAATTATTACTGATAACAATAACAATAAAACCTACTGTGTGAGATCTGTGACAACTAAGTAAGGTGTATAGGGCTGAATGAGTAAATGTATGCACAGCACTTTCAACAGAGGTCAGCACTAATAAAAACCAACTGGCAATAAAAATAATAAAACAAAAATAATAAAATAACAAAAACAACAAACTCTACTTCACTGGGATGCTGTGAAGAGTAAATAAGCTAAGGTGTATAAGAGTGATTGAATGAGTCCATCTATATAAGTACTTAGAACAGAGGTTGGCATCAGTAAAGAACTGACTGGTAATATTAGTTTTCATTATTAATAAGAAGAAAGAAGAACAATAGCAAAACCTTCCTAACTGGAATCTGTGAAAACAAAATATTTTAAAGTGTATAGGAGTCAATGAATAAATGTATACTAAGTACTTAGAATAGAGATCACCATTAATAAAAAATTCCCCAGTAACAATAATAATAATATAACAACAACAAAACCTACCTCAGTGGGATACTTTGAAGATTAAAAAGTTTACGTGGATAAGGGCTCAATGAGTAAGTGCATGTAACATGCACAGAAGTGGTCTACTTTACTAAGGAACTAACTAGTAATAATGATTGCGATTAATAATATGAAAAAACAAAAAGGAAACTACCTTAACCCTAGGCCGTGAAGACTAAATAAATTAAAATACCTAAATTCAGTGAGTAAATTTACATAACGTACATAGAACAGAGATCGACATTATTAAAAATAACTAGTAATAATAACAATAATAGTGATAAATAAAAACAAACAAAACCTACGTCACTGGGATACTGTAAAGTCTAAATAAGTTAAGGTGTATAATTCAATGACTAAATGTTTATAGCATATCAAGTCAGAGTTCAGGTTTACTAAAGGACTAACTGGTAATAATTTTAATGAAAATGGATAATAATAATAACAAAAGGAAGAAAAAAAACACATCACTGGGATGCTCCAGAGGCTAAATAAGTTAAGGTATATGAGGATTTAATGAGGAAGTGTATATAAAGTAACTAGATGGAGGCTGGCGTTACCAAAGAACAAGCTAGTATTAATAATAATAAAATGACAACAACAAAAACAAAAGAAAAACTTACCTCTCTGGGATAGTGTAAAGACTAAATAACTTAAGGTGTACAAAGGTTCAAACAGTAAATTATAGAAAGTACCTAGGACAAGGTCGACATTTACAAGAACTAAGTATTAATATTGATAATTATAAGAAAGACAGTGGAGGTGGGTCTCCAAGATGGTGGAGGAGTGAGATGTGGAGATCACCTTCCTCCCCACAAATACATCAAAACTACATCTACACGGGGAACAACTCCTACAGAACACCTACTGAACGCTGGCAGAAGACCTCAGACTTCCCAAAAGGCAAGAAACTCCCCATGTGCTTGGGTAGGGCAAAAGAAAAAAGGAAAAACAGAGACAAAAGAATAGGGATGGGACCTACGCCACGGGGAGGGAGCAGTGAAGGAGGAAAAGTTTCCACACACTAGGAAGCCCTTCACTGGCGGAGATGGGGGAAGCTTCGGAACCTTGGAGGAGAATACAGCAACAGGGTTGTAGAGGGCAAAGTGGAGAGATTCCGGCACAGAGGATTGGTGCCGACCAGCACTCACCAGCCTGAGAGGCTTGTCTGCTCACCCACCAGGGTGGATGGTGGCTGG
>NW_021700413.1:31283-76578 GCF_005190385.1 Monodon monoceros
AGCCTGAGAGGCTTGTCTGCTCACCCACCAGGGTGGATGGTGGCTGGGAGCTGAGGCTCGGGCTTTAGAGGTCAGATCCCAGGCAGAGGACTGGGGTTGGCTGCGTGAACAAAGCCTGAAGGGAGATAATGCATCACAGCTAGCCATGAGGGAGTCTGGGAAAAAGTCTGGATCTAAGAATCCAGCCCTAAGGGCCAAGAGACCATTGTTTCAAGGTGTGAGAGGAGAGGGGATTCCTTCCCTGTCTGCCCACAGAAGGCAGAGCACTGCCTAAACCAGCTCGAGAGACGGGTGCGTGCTGCGGCTATCAGCGCAGACGCCAGAGACGGGCATGAGACACTAAGGTTGCTGCTGCAGCCACCAAGAAGCCTGTGTCCTAGTACAGGTCACTATCCACACCTCCTCTCCCGGGAGCATGTGCAGACCACCACTGCCAGGGTCCCGTGATCCAGAGACAACTTCCCCGGGAGAACACACGGTGTGCCTCAGGCTGGTGCAAAGACACCACAACCTCCACTACCGCAGGCTCGTCCCGCATTCCAATTATGTCTACTCTACCCCACCCTCCCCCCAGCCTGAATGAGCCAGAGCCCGCTAATCAGCCGCCGCTTTAACTCCATCCTTTCTGGGTAGGAACAGAAGCCTGAGGGCAACCTACACACAGAAGTGGGGCCAAAACCAAAGCTGAACCCCAGGAGCTGTGAGAACAAAGAAGAGAAAGGGAAATTTCTCCAGGCAGCCTCAGGAGCAGCGGACGAAATCCCCGCAATCGACTTGAGGTACCCTGCATCTGTGGAATATCTGAAGAGACAAAAATCATCCCAAATTGAGGAGGCGGACTTTAGGAACAACGGTAGACTTGGGGTTTGCTGTCTGCGACTGACTTGTTCCTGATTTTTATGTTTAACTCAGTATAGATTTTAGTGCTTGTTATCATTGGTGAATTTGTTTTTGGTTTGGTTGCTCTCTCCTTCTTCTTTTAATTACTCTTTAATTTTAATATTTTTTATATTTTAATTTTAATTATTTTATTTATTTATTTATTATAATTTTTTCTTTCCTTTTTTCCCACTCTTCCTCTGAGCCGTGTGGCTGACAGCGTCTTGGGGCTCTGGCCAGGTGTCAGGCCTGAGCCTCTGAGGTGGGAGAGCTGAGTTCAGGACATTGGACCACCAGAGACTTCCCAGCCCTAAATAATATCACTTGGCAAGAGCTCTCCCACAGATCTCCATCTCAACGTTAAGACCCAGCTCCACCCAATGGCCAAAAAGCTCCAGTGATGGATGCCCCGTGACAAACAACTAGCCAGACAGGAACACAACCCCAGTCATTAGCAGAGAGGCTGCCTAAAATCATACTAAGTTCACAGACACCCTAAAACACGCCACAGGATGCAGCCCTACCCACAAGAAAGACAAGATCCAGCCCCACCCACCTGAACACAGGCACCAGTCCCCTCCGCCAAAACACCTACACAAGCCACTGAACCAAACTTACCCACAGGGACAGACACCAAAAATAACGGGAACGACGAACCTGCAGCCTGCAGAAAGGAGACCGCAAACTCAGTAAGTTAAGCAAAATGAGAAGACAGAGAAATATGCAGCAGATGAAGGAGAAAGGTAAAAACCCATCAGACCAAACAAATGAAGAGGAAATAGGCAGTCTACCTGAAAAAGAATTCAGAGTAATGATAGTAAAGATGATCCAATATTTTGGAAAGAGACGGAGAAAACACAAGAAACTTTTAACAAGGAGCTAGAAGATCTAAAGAGCGAACAAATAATGATGAACAACACAATAAATAAAATTTAAAATTCTCTAGAAGGAATCAATAGCAGAATCACTGAGGCAGAAGAACAGTTAAGTGATCTGGAACATAAAATAGTGGAGATAACTACCACAGAGCAGAATAAAGAAAAAAGAATGAAAATAATTGAGGACAGTTTCAGAGAACTCTGGGAAAACATTAAATGCACCAACATTCGAATTATAGGGGTCCCAGAAGAAGAGAAAGAGAAAGGGTCTGAGAAAATATTTGAAGAGATTATAGTTGAAAACTTCCCTAACATGGGAAAGGAAATAGTCAATAAAGTCCAGGAAAGGCAGAGAGTCCGTTATAGGATAAACCCAAGGAGAAACATGCCAAGACACAAATTAATCAGACTACCAAAAATTAAACACAAAGAAAAAAATATGAAAAGCAGCAAGGGAAAAGCAAGAGATAGCATACAAGGGAAACCCCATGAGGGTAATAGCTGATCGGAAAGTTTCAGCAGAAACTTGGCAAGCCAGAAGGGAATGGCAGGACATATTTAAAGTGATGCAGAGCAAAAACCTGCAACAAGGATTACTCTACCCAGAAAGGATATCATTCAGATTCAACAGAGAAATTAAAACCTTTACCAACAAGCAAAAGTTGAGAGAATTCAGCACCACCAAACCAGCTTTACAACAAATGCTCAAGGAACTTCTCTAGGCAGGAAACACAAGAGAAGGAAAAGACCGACAAAAGAAAACCCAAAACAATTAAGAAAAGGGCAATAGGAACATACATATCGATAAATACCTTAAAGGTAAACAGGTTAAATGGTCCAACCAAAAGGCATAGACTAGCTGAAGGGATGCAAAAAAAAACCCAAAAAAACACCCATATATATGCTGTTTACAAGATACCCACTTCAGACCTAGGGACACATACAGACTGAAAGTGCAGAGATGGAAAAAGATATTCCATGCAAATGGAAATCAAAAGAAAGCTGCAGTAGCAATTCTCATACCAGACAAAATAGACTTTACAATAAGGACTATTCTAGGAGACAAAGCAGGACACTAAATAATGACCGAGGGATCAAACCAAGAAGATATGACAATTGTAAATATTTATTCATCCAACATAGGAGCACCTCAATACATAAGGCCAATGCTAACAGCCATTAAAGAGAAAATCGACAGTAAGACAATAATAGTACAGCACTTTAAAACCCCACCTTCACCAATGGACATATCATCTAAAATGGAAATAAATAAGGAAACACAAGCTTGAAATGACATGTTAAACAAGGCAGACTTAATTGATATTTATAGGACATTCCATCCAAAAACACCAGAATACACTTTTTTCTCAAGTGCTCATGGAACATTCTTCAGGAGAGATCATATCCTGGGTCACAAATCAAGCCTTGGTAAGTTTAAGAAAATTGAACTCACATCAAGTATTTTTTTCCAACCACAACACTATGAGACTAGATATCAATTACAGGACAAAAACGGGAAAAAATACAAACACATGGAGGTTAAATAATACAATACTGAATAACCAAGAGATCACTGAAGAAATCAAAGAGGAAATCAGAAAATAACTAGAAACAAATGACAATGAAAACACGATGACCCAAAACCTATGGGATGCAGCAAAAGCAGTTCTAGGAGGGAAGTGTATAGCAACACAATCCTACCTCAAGAAACAAGAGACATCTCAAATAAACAACTTAACCTTACACCTAAAGCAATTAGAGAAAAGAGGAAAAAAAAAAAACCACAAAGTTAGCAGAAGGACAGAAATCACAAAGTTCATATCAGAAATCAATGAAAAAGAAATGAAGGAAACAATAGCAAAGGTCAATAAAACTAAGAGCTTCTTTGAGAAGATAAAAACTTTGATAAACCACTAGTCAGACTCATCAAGAAAAAAAAAGGGAGAAGACCCAAATCAACAGAATTAGAAGTGAAAAAGGAGAAGTAACAAGTGAAACTTCAGAAATCCGAAGAATCATGAGAGATTACTACAAACAACTATATGCCAATAAAATGGAAAACCTGGAAGAAATGGACAACTTCTTTGAAAAGCACAACCTTCCGAAACTGAACCAGGAAGATATAGAAAATGTAAACAGACCAATCACAAGCACTGAAATTGAAACTTCCAACAAAAAAAGCCCAGGTCCAGGGCTTCCCTTGTGGCGCAGTGGTTGAGAGTCCGCCTGCTGATGCAGGGGACACAGGTTCGTGTCCCAGTCCGGGAAGATCCCACATGCCGCAGAGCAGCTAGGCCCGTGAGCCATGGCTGCTGAGCCTGCACGTCTGGAGCCTGTGCTCTGCAACGGGAGAGGCCACAACACTGAGAGGCCCGTGTACCACAAAACAAAAAAAGCCCAGGACCAGATGATTTCACAGGGGAATTCTATCAAACATTCAGAGAGGAGCTAACACTTACCCTTCTCAAACTCTTCCAAATTATAGCAGAGAGAAGAACACTCCCAAACTCACTCTACAAGGCCACCATCTCTCTGATACCAAAACCAGACAAAGATGTCACAAAAAAAGGAAAACTGCAGACCAATATCACTGATGAACACTGAGGCAAAAATCCTCAACAAAATACTAGCAAACAGACTCCAATAGCACATTAAAGGGACCATACACCATGATCAAGTGGGGTTGATTTCAGAAATGTCAGGATTCTTCCATATATGGAAACCAATCACTTTGATACACCATATTAACAAACTGAAGGATGAAAATAATACGATAATCTCCAGAGATGCAGAAAAAGCTTTCAACAAAATTAAACACCCATTTATGATTAAAAACTCTCTAGAAAGTAGGCAAGAAGGAACTTACCTCACCATAATAAAGGCCATATGTGACAAACCCACAGCCAACATCATCCTCAATGGTGAAAAACTGAAACAATTTTCACTAAGATCAGGAAGAAGACAAGGCTGTCCGTTCTCACCTCTATTATTCAACATAGTTTTGGAAGTTTTAGCCACAGCAATCAGAGGAGAAAAAGAAATAAAAGGAATCCAAATCAGAAATGAAGGAATAAAGCTGTCACTGTTTGCAGATAACATGATACTATATATAGACTATCCTAAAGATGCTACCAGAAAACTACTAGAACTAATCAATGAATTTGGTAACATAGCAGGATACAAAATCAATGCACAGAAATCTCTTGCATTCCTATACACTAATGAAGAAAAATATGAAAGAGAAATTAAGGAAACACTCATATTTACCATCACAATGAAAAGATTAAAATACCTGGGAATAAACCTACCTAAGGAGGAAAATGACCTGTATGCAGAAAACTATAAGACACTGATGAAAGAAATTAAAGATGATACAAACAGATGGAGAGATATACCACGTTCTTGGATTGGAAGAATCAACTTTGTGAAAATGACTATACTTCCCAAAGCAATCTACAGATTCAGTGAAATCCCTCTCAAGTTACCAATGACATTTTTCACAGAACTAGAACAGTAAAATCCACAATTTGTATGGAAACACAAAAGACCTTGAATAGCCAAAGCAATCTTGAGAAAGGAAAATGGACCTGCAGGAATCAGGCTCCCTGATGTCAGACAATACTACAAAGCTACAGTAATCCAGACATTATGGTACTGGCACAAAAACAGAAATATTTATCAATGGAACAGGACAGAAAGCCAGAGGTAAACCCACACACCTATGGTCAACTAATCTATGACAAAGGAGACAAGGATATACAATGCAGGAAAAACAGTCTCTTCAATAAGTGGTGCTGGGAAAACTGGACAGCTACATGTAAAAAAATGAAATTAGAACAGTCCCTAACACTGTACAGAAAAATAAACTCAAAATGGATTAGAGACCTAAATGTAAGACTGGACACTATAAGACTCTTAGAGGAAAACTTAGGAAGAACACTCTTTGACATAAATCTCAGCAACATCTTTTTTGATCCACCTCCTAGAGTAATGGAAAAAAAAACAAAAATAAACAAATGGGACCTAATGATACTTAAAAGCTTCTTCACAGTAAAAGAAACTACAAAACAAGATGAAAAGGCAACCCTCAGAATGGAAGAAAATATCTACAAATGAATCAATGGACAAAGGATTAATCTCCAAAATATATAAGCAGCTCATGCAGTTCAATATCAGAAAACAAGCAATCCAATCTAAAAATGGGCAGAAGACCTAAATAGACATTTCTCCAAAGAAGATAGATTGCCAACAAACACATGAAAGAATGCTCAACATCACTAATCATTAGAGAAATGCAAATCAAAACTATGATGGTATCACCTCACACCAGTCAGAATGGCCATCATCAAAAAATCTAGAAACAATAAATGCTGGAGAGGGTGTGGAGAAAAGGGAACACTCTTGCACTATTGGTGGGAATGTAAATTGATACAGCCACTATGGAGAACAGTATGGAGGTTCCTTAAGAAACTACAAATAGAACTGCATATGACACAGCAATCTCACTACTGGGCATATACCCTGAGAAATCCATAATTCAAAAAGAGTCATGTACCACAATGTTCATCGCAGCACTATTTATAATAGCCAGGACATGGAAGAAACCTAAGTTTTCATCAACAGAGGAATGGGTAAAGAAGATGCAGCACTTATAAAGAATGGAATATTACTCAGCCATAAAACGAAACGAAATTGAGTTATTTGTAGTGAGGTGGATAGACCTATAGTCTGTCATACATAGTGAAGTAATTCAGAAAGAGAAAAACAATTACCATATGCTAACACGTATATATGGAATCTTAAAAAAAAAAAAGTTTCTGATGAACCTAGGGGCAAGACAGAAATAAAGACACAGATGTTGATACTAGACTTGAGGACATGTTATATCACACAGGGAGAACAGCTCTGTGCTTTGTGACCATCTAGAGGGGTGGGATAGGGAGGGTGGGAGGGAGACACAAGATGGAGGGGATATGGGGATATATGTATATATATAGCTGATTCACTTTGTTAAACAGCAGAAACTAACACAACATTTTAAACAACTATACTCCAACAAAGATATTAAAAAAGAAGAAAAGAAAAACAACGGCAAAAACCATCTACCTCAGTGGGTTGTTAGGAAGATTCAATATGTTAATAAGTTATTATTATTAATAATAAAAATAAACCATAACAACAAAAAAAGCTACCTCACTTGGATGCTATGAAGACTACGTAAGTTCAGGTGTATAAGGATTCAGTGTGTAAATGTAAATAAATTACTTAGAGCACTGGTCATGCGTTAGTAAAGAACAAATGAGTAATAATAATACAAATAATTATAAAATAACAAAAAAATCTACCTCACTGGGATGACTGAGACTGTTAAGACTATCTATGTTTTGTTTTGTTTTTTAACATCTCTATTGGAGTATAATTGCTTTACAATGGTGGGTTACTGTCTGCTGTATAACAAAGTGAATCAGCTATACATATATATATATCCCCATATCCCCTCCCTCTTGCATCTCCCTCCCACACTCCTTATTCCACCCTTCTAGGTGGTCACAAAGCACCGAGCTGATCTCCCTGTGCCATGTGGCTGCTTCCCACTAGCTATCTATTTTACATTTGGTTGTGTATATGTGTCCATGCCACCCTCTCCCTTTGTCCCAGCTTACTCTTCCCCCACTTTCCGTGTCCTCAAGTCCATTCTCTACATCTGTGTCTTTATTCCTGTCCAGCCCCTAGGTTCATCAGAACCTTTTTTTTCTTTTTTAATTTCATATATATGTGTTAGCATATGGTATTTGTTTTTCCCTTTCTGACTTACTTCACTCTGTATGACAGATTCTATGTCCATCCACTTCACTACAAATAACTCAGTTTTGTTTCTTTTTATGGCTGAGCAATATTCCATTGTATACATGGGCCACATCTTCTTTATCCATTAGAACCCCGAATTCCCAAAGCAATCTTGAGAAAGAAAAATGGAGCTGGAGGAATCAGGCTCCCTGACATCAGACTACACTACAAAGACTAACTATGTTAAGGCATATAAAGATTCAATGAGTAAGTGTATTTAATGTACTTAGAAGAGTGGTTGATATTAGGAAAGAATTTACTAGTAATAATAATTATTAATAATACTAAAAATGCAACAACAAATCTTACTTGGGATGCTGAGAAGACTAAATATGTGAAGGTATATAAGGATCCAAATAGTAAGTGTATATAAACCACTTGTGTATAAAGTACAGAAGCAGACATTACTAAGGAGCGATTAGCAGTAGTAATAATAAAATAACAAGAAAAGCATAACCTAGCTTTCTGGGAGGCTGTGAAGTGTAAATATGTGAAGGGTGTGTTTCGCCAAAAGTTTTACTTTCATTTTAGCCTCAAAGGATTTGTTAACAAAAAACACCACTCATCACACAAATGAACAGTTTTAGCTCAATTTTAATAAGAAATCATCAAAAAACGAAAGAAATATAAATGAGAGAGAGAAGTTAAATCATTTACATCACCAAATTGGGCTGACATCTACATCTAGACTCGAACAGTGCTGGTAAGTCCCAGAAACAGCAATCTGGAGTCCCAACTGGGAAAGGTCCCAAGCAGCGCATTCACTCCATGGGTGAGACTTCAAATTGCAGTTTAGGGGAGTCCCCCTTATAATACCAGGTCGCAAACTGATATCATCAGTTTACATGCAAATATGCAGCTCTGGGTCTCTTCAAGAATGCTGTTTGCTTTACCTTGTGAGTCACAATATTTTCCAGACCCTGGGGAACTGGCCATGTTCTCAGGGCTCAAGAAATTCCAAGAGGCACTCCCTTTCTTTATCTTAAGTGCTGCCAGACTTGCTTTGGGGGCTTATGAGCAAGCATGTTGTCCAGGCAATATCACACATTGGTCAGAGGCCTAGTATTGCCTGCAAAGCCCGAACAAGATTATTTCCATTTTAACTTTCTTAACAGTGCATAGGATTGAATGAGTAAACATAACAAAGTACTTAAAAAGGAGGTCAGCACTAGTAATGAATTAACTGGTAATAATAATAATAATCCCAATAATAGTGTCAACTTAATAAAAGTGCAGAACCTGAGAGTTGTGAGTCAAGTTTTATTTGGGGCAAAATGAGGACTCTGGCCTGGGAGACAGCATTTCAGATAATTCTAAGAAACTGCTACAAAGAGATAGGGGGGAAGGTCAGTATATATGTGATTTTGGTGTAGGGGGAGTACATGCAATCAAGCACTTTTTTTTTTTTTTCGCAGAAGACTTCTGCTAGTCACGAGGAACATTTGTCACCATGAGGGATTTTAGTGTTTTTCTAGATATGAGGAGATACAAGAATTGGGCTCATTAAATCATCTCCTGAAAATATCTAACTATCTGAAGACCAGTTCTACCTGTTTTTCCCAGAGCACAGAGGGCCTCATTTCAGGTCTCCACCCTGAACTCCTTTCAGGGGGTGGGGAAGGTCAGCAGTTGCAGAGCACATGATTTAATCCTTGTAGAGGTAGATGGCAAGTGCCAGGTTTTAGCTGACAGGGTCCCCACATGGTCATAAAACAACCATGCTTTGAGAGACATTTCCTGACCATATTGTCCCACAGTGATAGGAAGCCTCATTCCTAGCAAAGATTTTGCTGATAGGCCACCCAATGTTCTATTACTGGACTAGGTCTTTTAATAGTAACTAAGGACTCTGGACCACCTGTCTTACTAGTCTGTTATGCTCCAGGAAAAATCCCTCTTGTTGTATCTTCCCCTATCTAGAATCACAGTATTAACAATCATTGATCTCATATAAAACTAATTTGTTGGAAGCCATCCTGGAGTCCCTGCGCCGTGACAAAGTCATGATGCAATCAAAGGCAGGACTGCAAAGCAGTACTGTGCCAGGACGGTGGACTACATCTCTATTGATTTGTTTGGTTGTGTTAAGCTTATATATGGAAACAGCACAAGGGGGATTTGCGCCCAGGGTTAGGAAAATGAGAAAAACTACTACCCTCCCTACTATTATTATCACAAAATGGAAAGTACCTATTCCAGCCCCAGGAAACTTGGGATGCTATACACAATCTGGAAATATAGGGATGTTCCTATGGAAAACACCCCCAATTGAACAACTGTGGCCCTACGAAGGGGTTGTTGATGACTTTGGTTTCATATGGGTCCACTGTAAAGAAAGTTTAATATCTGGATGATAAACAGGAGCGTAGGAGGTATTGTGAGTGCTACGAGTGAAGTCAGGAACACAGGAACTGTAGGATATATTGTAAATATTTTTAAGGCACTATTTTAAAAACTTGCCCATTCAGAAAGAACACGAAGATTGCCCTTCTGTAATAAAGACTTACATAATAGCTTGGCTTAACTACTAGAAAATAACCTGCAACTAATGAGAACTTGGGGAAATATCTTGATAGCACATCTAGAAACTATAGACAATTCTAAGGTAATCTTTTGAGGAAATCTTGTGGTCAAGGGTTTGAGGCCTAAGGCTAGACTATATTATGATAATTATGTTTTGATTATGTAAACCAAAAATATATAAGCTTGCTGAATAACAATAAAGTATGCTACTATCTGCCTGACTCCAGAGACACTGTCAGTCTCCTTCTTTCTCCGTCGCCGAGGCTGTTCCTCCCTTAGGTACTCCTGGACTCGTTGGAGCTGGACTCCAACACATATTTTTGTCACAGGCTCAGTCACACACTTAGTAATGCAAAAAACAACAATCTTATAAAACAGGCAAAATACAAATAAGATGGCTAGCAGCATTATTAAAGTCATAAGTGAGAATTAAGCCAAGAACTTCCATTAGGTGTAGCCCAGTATATCCTCAGGTCATCTGACTTAGTCTGTTCTGTACCAGACCTTGTCTTTCAGGGAAATGACATATTGGCACTGTCCATAAGGCTCCCAGCCCAATTTCCTACTGTTAGTAGGCTGGTTATCCTTAGTATAATTTCATTGTTCCTAAGATAAAGGGTGGGGGAGGGCTTAAAACTCAAATGACCATAGCCTGGTGTTAACCACATAAATCCATCCCATAATTGTGGGAGGTTTTATTCCTTGGCTGAAATTTTGCTGTTGCTCTGACTGAGCTTGAGTTACTTTAGAGGAAAAGTCCTTTTGATGGCCAGGGTCAGAGTGGGTGTTGTTAATTGGCTAGGTGAGGGGATCCCATCTAGTAACATCAAGAGTAGTCTGAACAGGCCTATTTCTTCTAAAATAAATGTCCTAAGTGCCCATCTAATTAGAACCTTGGAGTGGAGAAATCCACCAAGGTAATCCTTAGACACAGGTAATTGGCCACAAACCCAACAATTTGATTGATTTTTAAAACCAGCATAGAGGATCGTGTCCATGATAGGAAAACATTTGATTCACATGCAAAGGTGCAAAAAATCAAGAAAACATTATAAATGGTCATACAAGTCAGGTCCAGCATCTTGGGCTAGCTGTCTGCCTCTGATGTCATCTTCTCCTCATCCTGGAGTGAGTGTAGTTTCCTCTGTTTGAGAATCATTTTAATTCAAGTTTGAGGTCAGCAGTCCTCTCTATAGATTAGTCCCGTTCAGGGGCCCTTTGTAATTGGAAATTAATCCAAGAGTCAATTCCCTTCAGTTCCCCTGTGCATAAGATAGAAAAGAGTACCTGATAAGGGTACTTCCATCTAGGTTGGAGATAGTCCTCTAAATTATGTCTTTTTCAGTATGCATAATCCCCTGGTTGGAGGTTGTGGGGCATCAGATCTTCATCTAAAGACAGATTACTGAGATAAGTTTCAGAAACAACTTAGAGTGTCCTTTTAATAATTCAAGTAAACTTTACATCCATATAACATAACAGCAAGGAATTATCCAGGAAGTGAGTCTTAGCAAATAAAGACCTCCACTAACAAGACTGGGATTTAACATTCATTGAAACATCTTTTCTTTCTGAAGTTACCCTCATTTCTACCAAATATAACCAAATTAAGACTAACTTGTTTGTGAAAATAATTCTGGTCTCAAAACCTTGGCCTGATAATTTATATAACTATACTTGATCATACAGGCTTTTTGCTTTGCTGAAACTTTTATATGGAGTGTCAGACTGAACTGTCAAAATACCTCTCAGGACTAGGAAAATCACACCAAGGGCTTATCACAGATTTTACCTAACAGATCTAGGTGAATTCCTCCTTTTTTAAGGTCCCACAAATACCTTGAGCTTTCTGTACCTTTTTTAATTTATCTGATAAAGCTGCTGGGAACCAGAGTTTACAATCTCTGGAGGGAGCAGATAGAGAAAAAAGATAAATGTTTCAATTCTGCTTACAGAGGTATAATTTACCAAATTACTGTAAGTCATAATTAGTTTAAGGGAAAAGTTTCCTTATACCTGGAAAACACAGATTTAAACCAGTAATTTTTCAGATAGAAACCATAAAAACTATAACCGTATTCACCAGTTCACTCAGTCTTCTGTAACTTTTTTTGTTAACAGTTTATGAAGCCATTAGGCTTCTCATTTGGATTCTATAATTTCTTACTCAGTTCAGCATTATGGTCTGAAAATCAGAAACTTGTATTTATCCAAAAGTCCTCTTTATAAATCTTCTTGAAGAGGAAGCATTTTTGCAAAGGCATCAGAATAAAAACATAACTGTCTATAATGACAAAAGACTTAAGAAGGCACATTTAAATCTAACTGCAATGCAACTGACATAGAAACTTAGTTACTGCTGTGACATACAACATTTGTAGATAATAACTAGAATTATGACTGATAACATTTTACCAGGACATATCAGAATTTTAGCAAGTCCATATACTTTCTAGAATATCTATATTAGTAACATTTACCATACAATATAACATAAGAACATTTATTACTCATTTGACAATACTTCCCATGTAATTTAACATACCAAATGAACCTAATTAGTTTAAAATCTCTCTTTGGGGGCTTCCCTGGTGGCGCAGTGCTTGAGAGTCCTTCTGCCGATGCAGGGGACATGGGTTTGTGCCCCGGTCTGGGAGGATCCCACATGCCGCGGAGCCTGCGCGTCCAGAGCCTGTGCTCCACAACGGGAGAGGCCACAACAGTGAGAGGCCCACGTACCGCAAAAATAATAATAATAATAATCTTTAAAACCTCTCTTTGGGATGTTTCAGGGGCCCTTTGAAGCACCCCAGAGTTAGCTAGATGTCAAAAGGACTTCATCAGAATTTGGTTTGGAAAGTTTTGTCAAAAGAAAAACCCCAAATCCAAAAGGGTTTAGAACACTCAGTCACAGACAATCACAGGTCACTCTGAAACAATATTCACTTAGCAAAAGTAACAATAAAAGATTTCAAAGGCAAATACAGAACAGATCACTTAAAAGGTAAAGAAACTTGAAATCTGTTCTCAAAGACAGTTCAACATTTTAAGAAATCTTGTCCTCTTAAGAGAGAGAAAAATCAAATTCAAGTTTTGTGCCCGCTTGCTTTTAAAATTCATTTTCTCAATTAAATTTATTTTAACCATAGTCAATCCTGACCATGTACAAAATACTTTTCTTGGAGTCCACTTTCCACAAAAATTTCCTCACTTTCTGTATCCATCACTTTATTTTCCCATTCAGAAACAGCTACCTGTAAGTCAGACCTACTTCCTTTTCCCTTAATAAAATGCAATTCCATTCCTCATACCTTCTTTACTGACAACACACATCCTACTTTCCTACTGTAGACTGAAATGTTTCCTTTATTATTTCTATTAGCTTTAATTACATGTTTAAATTAAAATCCTCAGCTCTTAAAAGCTTAATTTCTTGTGAAAACTAAGAAGTTAGCAACTATGAACTGTCCTTTACATTAACATTCTGTAGATTAGTGAACATAAATGCAAGTGATATTTTCTAAAAATATTTGCTTTCTTTAGAGAATGTGGCACCAAACATATTCATTAATAGTCCTAAATACCTTTTGTTTCTCTGCAAAAGGAAGCCAATGTTCAGTAATTAATGTTTCGGTATCCTATTTTATTTGGGAATGACCTAGCTATGCAATAAGCTTCCATCACTTAATTTAGCACAGCTCTAGGATTTCAAGTTACCAGAATCTGGAGAGACTATTTTGAATAGATATTCCTAAAGCATAATTATTCTTAATACAGTTTATCTAAAAGATATTATCTCATTTATATTTTCTTCCCTTAAAAATTTCTTCACATCAAGTTACTTTCCTTGCTGACAAATTTATAACAGATATAACAAGATTTTATTTAGCTTATATTAAACCAAGGCACAATAAAAGTATTATACTTAATGTTGATGACTCTAAAGATGTGTCTGTATTAATTAGATCAATAAACAAGCATTAATACTAGGTATTAATTTAATACTGACTACTTCCCAGCTCACATGAAACTGAAATTAATTCTGGCCAGTTAACTTCTGTTTATATTGTTGGTTTTTTTTTTTTTTGAGAATTTATATAAGTGCTTACTTTCCTTTAATCCAGTTAAGTAGAGCTCACTTACAAATTAATTTTTGATAATGCTGTAACAGGGAAGAACTAATTCTGATTCCGTATTGGATGTGTTTCTTTTATTTTAACCTTTGCTTCCCATTGCTTTCATTCACTAAAAGGATAATGTCTATACACAGTGGTCTGCCTTGGGGAACGCTCCCCTCTGCCGGAATGTTAAACAAAAGTACCTTGTTCAGGGAAATATCCAGACCCTGTTCACCTGTGGATGGCTGCAAGAAAGAAGAAATTAACACATCCCCTCCCTGAGGCTGGCCATTCCAGGAGATATATGCAAGACTATGGTCTTTTTACTTTACTTCCTCACCTCCTCCCCCTCTCTGTTCCATAAAAGAAACTGGCATCCAAATCCGATAAGATGGCTATTTAGCGACATTAGTCAGCCATCTTCTTGGTCTGCTGGCTTTCCTAATAAAGTTGCATTCCTTGCCTCAACACCTCGTCTCCCAACTTATTGGCCTGTTTTGCAGTGAGCAGAGCGAGCTTGGACTCAGTAAGAATACCATCCGAAGGTAAAAACAAAGATAATGCACATATAAACATGCAGACAGACAAAATGAGAGATCACATACCTTCCTTATCTAAACTTAGTCATGAATGAGATATCATAAGACTCACTAGTTTTAAATAACAGAACAAGTTAAATTTTTTTAAGAATTTTTTTCCTTTCCCCCCCAACCTCTCTCTTTTTTTTTTTTTCCTTTTTCTCAGTCTCAGGAATTTAGAGATGATCTAGATAAGAAAAGTGATCCTGAGAGCTCTGGTCTCAAGGCATAGGGAGAGAAACTCAGGTTATCCTGGGAGAGAAACTCAGGTTATCCTAGTAGGACTTACTCCCTCAGGATCAGAATTCCCACTTGGGAATTAAACAGGGATCAGTTAACCTTCAGCTGGCATTGTACACTTAATTGGCACAATTGGTTCATATTTTCATAGATACCCCCTTTTCTTTCTTCTTTCTTTTCGTTTTCTTTCTTTCTTTCTTTCTCTCTTTCTTTTCTTTCTTTCTTTCTTGTTTACTTGCTTGCTTTCTTGCTTTCTTTTTATTTTATGATCTTGAAAATTTGGTCAGCCAGAGTAACAAGGGCGTTTGTATGTAAAGTAGACCAACCTAGATTGTGTCTTCGGACCAGAGTAGCCAAATTCTCATCTAAGCCTTCTTAAAAGGCAGAGTTAAGCAGAGTATCATTTCGGTGTTCAGAGAATGATTCAGGTGTTGAGCCAGAGCATTGCTTAAAAGTTTTCTTTCCTTCATACCATTCATAGTAATCCAGAATAGATTCATCCAATCTTTGCTTGCACTGTTGAATCTCTGTCCAGTGTACGTTTTTTGGAAAAAACTCTGGGATAATTTCGAGCTAATTCCTTGCATTCAGTGTGAGCTTCTGGAGTATGTAATTCCAAATCCATTAAGGGGCATTTCCATTCTGCCTTCTCTATCCATTCCCTTTCTTTGCTTTCAGAACTAATAGCTGTATTAATAGGTATAGGTCTGAAAACCCGGGCTCGTAGGTCTGGATGGTTAATTCAAATTCCTTAGCAATTCCCCATGGATCCTGACTTGGATCGGGAAATTCCTTAGGCAAGGATCTAAGTTCTGTTTGGGTCGAGGGTGTGTACGTAAGCACCAAGGATGATTCATCTCTCCCCGTAATAGGTTTCTCATTAAAGGGAGCTATAATCACTTCTGACTTTTTATCCTCCTTTGCTGGGGAGAGGGGAGCAGCAGTGGGTGGAAGAGCTGGAAGAGGGAAAGAGATGGCATCTGGGCTGGGCAGTTCAGATAGAAGAGGACCCATGGGAGGGCCAGAGAGAGAGACTGAGTCAGAGACAGAGGGCTGGTAACCTTCTTTAGTTCTGATATAGTTTCAAGAAATTACTCTATCATTTCCTCTTTTAGAAGCTTCTGGATACCAAAGTAAGTATTCCATTCAGTCTGTTTGGTCTTATGGCTGGCAATTTCTAACTGTGCGTGCAAAAATGTCAATTTTGGAATATCAAGAGAACCCCAGTTTTGTCATTTTAGGTTGATATCTCCTTTAGTATAATTTCCCCAATTAAATAGGTACTTGCAGGTATGAGTTTTTGTACATACATAAACCTGGCTGAGGTACTAGTCAGAAGCTGGCTTTCTGTCACCCCTTGTTTCTGTGTTTGAGAGGCTCTATTTCCCAGTTTAAAGTTGAATTTGTCAGGGATAAAAAACACTAGTGAAATTGTGTGGTGGGCCAGTGTGTTCTTTGTGAGCTAAACTCCTCTAGGCATCACCCTAGAGTCGTTTCAGCCCTCTTATGTTTCTCAGTTTCTCCCTTTGGTGTTCTAAAGTCACCACAGGTGCTTGGGTCGCTGAACATAATCACTGATTATGTTCACTAATCTACAGAATGCTAATGTAAAGGACAGTTCATAATTTCTTACTTCTTAGTTTTCACAAGAAATTAAGCTTTTAATAGCTGAGGATTTTAATTTAAACACGTAATTAAAGCTAATAGAAATAATAAAGGAAACATTTCAGTCTACAGTGTTTTAATTAATGAGTGGGCCTCCCTATGGGACCACTGCGCGGTATGAGGATGCTGCTTCCACCACTCCCATAAATTTCTCAGTCGCCTGAGAAAGCCATAACCACCAGGAGAAATCTTGTCCCTTTTCTTCAGAGCAAAAAAGCTCCTATGTAATATCTTCACTCTTATGCCAACAAGTTCTATTAAGGCAGTCAAATTGAGGAAAAGCACTCAGCCAAGACCACTCAGTCTCCTACAGCTGAGCAAACCCTGGTATCTTTCAACCAGGCCCGGGCACCCAGTACCTTTCACCTGGGTGGGTATTTGCAGTATCTTTCAACTGAGCCCCACCCAGAGCTTTCCACTCAGTGGGTATTCCCCTGGAGTCTTTCAACCAGGCTCCCCACCACCACCGCCTTCCCCCCCACCAGCCCAGTGTCTTTCATCTGGGTAGGTGTTTCCCTGGTATCTTTCAACCAGGACCCCCCCCCCCAGTAACTTTCAACTGGGAGGGGACAGATACCTGCTATACACCACCAAATAAAACTCAGGATCATCAACCAATACAAGAAGTCTGAGAACAAGGAGAGACTTACCCAAATTTTTCTGGACTCCCTGAGGAGGCAGATGAGCAGAAGGGGCCTTTGTTGGTACCATGTTTCCGTTTCCTTATAGGGTTCAAGTGAAGGAGAAAAGTCCACACTGGGTCCTTTCTTCATGGTTGCCATAAAGCTGTCAACTTTAAAAGAATGCACAATGTGAGAGTTGTGAGTCAATTTTTATTTGGGGCAAAATAAGGACTATTGCTCCAGAGACAGCATTTCAGATAGCTCTGAGAAACTGCTCCAAAGAAGTAGGGTGGAAAGTCAGTATATATGTGATTTTGGTGAAGAGGGAGTACATACAATCAAGCACATATTTGTTTTTGCAGAAGCTTTCTGCTAGTGTCGTGAAGGTTAATGCTAGTCACAAGGAGCAGTTGTCACTATGAAGGATTTTAGTGCTTTTCTAGATATGAGGATATACAAGATTTGGGCTCATAAAATCTTCTTCTGAAAATATCTAACTATCTGAAGATTTCTTCTGCCAGTTTCCCCAGAGCACAGAGTGCCTCATTTCTGCTCTCCACCCTGAAATACTTTCAGGGGGTGTTGAAAATCAGCAGCTACAGGACCACATGACTTATTCCTTGTACAGGTAGTTGGCAAGTGCCAATTTGTTGTTGACAATAGTAACAACAACAACAACAAGACCGACCTCACTGGGATGCTTTGAAGACTACTTATGCTAAAGTGTATTAGATTCAATGACTACATGTATATAAGGTACTTAAAGGAGATGTCGGCATTAGTAAAGGACTAACTACTCACTGTCATTATTACCATGAGAATAATTGCTCCGTGTAGAAAACTATTTTAGTGGAAGAGTCATGTAAATATCTATCACTTATTTATTTGAATAGATATTCATTAACTATTGAACCAGTGATATGAAGTGTCACTTTATCATTCCCTCCATTTTCCATGTGTACATAGATCTGCTTCTGGCTCTCTTACGATACCCCCAAACTGTACAGATATCTTTTAGGAGGATTCTAATGTTTTAATTAATTTAATTAATATTTTGTCTCATATTGGGTTACATTAAAAAAAAAAAGTATAATCTACATGACCTATCATGCACAGAGTCTTAAATTTCCAGGTTGATGAGTTTTAAGAAACACTTATACCTGAGTTATAACCCAGTTAGTTTCCCTGTGTTATTTTGCAGTCAGTTTCCCCCATCAATGGCATAATTTCTATCATGAGAGACTAGTTTTGCCTGAGCTTGATATAAACAGAACCACACAATTCGTATTTCACTGAGCTTAAAGTTTGTGTGAATCTACAGCAGTTTATGAAAACTGTTGCTGATGGAAGTTCGAGTTGTTTTCAGTTTGAGGATTTTATTAATACACTTGCCGTGAAAAGTGGAGTTCAGGTCTCCAAGTAAACAGTTTACATGGACCAACATCTTGGAGTGAAATTTCTGGGTCATGGCGGAGTGGTAGTGTTAACTTTGTAAGAACTTTCCCAAGAATTTCTAGACTGTGTGCACTATTTCATATTTCCACCAGCAATGTATGAGGTTTCAATACCTGCTCACCAGAATGAGTGGCAAAATTTGGAATTGTTGGTCGCTTAAATTCTAACCTTAAAAGTGAGGGTGTGTAGTGATATTTAGGATAGTCATAAACTTAATGCTTTATTTTCCGCTAGGGCAAGTGTTCCCTCATTGTTCTTCCTCCTTGGAATTTCTAGGTTATATTCAGTCTCCTTTTTTGTCTTGTTTTGTTTTAATCTTATTGTGGTTCTTCAAAATCTCCATGCTGATTCAAATGATCAGTAAATTCTGCTTTTTTCTTTTTTTTTTGATTGAGACAATGCAAAAGGGGTAGATTAAGTCAGAGAGATTAACAAAATGACAGGAGTATAATGTGTAAACAAAAGGAGGAGTTCTAAGCTGCGGTTGGGAGCATTTAAAGGTGTTCTTCATGTTTGTTCAGGAACTTTTTGTGAGACTACAGAACAATAAAATTGCTTCTTTCTTTATTGTCAAATGGAGCAAGGGATTTTTGTTCTTCATTTTCCTTAGAGTATTTCCTGTAGAAAATTTTTAATTTTTTTCTCTGTTCTTTTGAGATGTAGGTAAATTTTTAAGAGCTAAATAAGTCTCTTGGCAGCATGATGATCCAGAAAAGTCTCTCTTAATGGCCTTGGAAATGAACCTTTCAAATGAGGACATCAGTGAAAATAGTGCCTTGAAGTTCCCTTGGATGTACCCCAGGCACCTTGCTTTAAGCTATAACCATCTGTTTGTCATAGAGATAGGAGAAATTTCCTTTAGACAAAGGTAATTTTCTTCCCCCCATTAACATTTGGTATGATTAAGTGTTTTGAAATGTTGAACAGAGGTTCAGTTCAAAAGCCAACACTGGACATTTAAACCCATTTCCAAACTTAGGGATTTTGTTTGCTGAAATAAAGACAGTAAAAATAAGAATATTTAGGGTTGATGTTGCATGTTATGGTATTGGGCCTAACCTGGATTCTCTTAATGTCAACCAAAATAATTTTTGACTGTGTAAGTTTGCTTCCGCTTGTTGTGATATGAAAAAGCTCCTTTTCATTAAGAAAAAAAAAGAAACATTAAAAAATACTTGAAATTGATTAATTTTTAGCATTTACTCATGGTAAGAAATACATTTGTTCTTGCTCCACAATGAAAATACTCTGAAGAAGATTCAGAAAAGTTTCAAATCTTGTTTAACACTAGGATATTAATCAAATTATTTCCCCCCTTAGATCTCTTTATTTCATTACATCAACATTTTGAAAAAAGAACCATTAAATTGGTTCTTAGTGGTGGCCATGTGAAACTCTGATCATAAATATGATTTAAAATGTTTTTCTCAAATTTAAGCAACCTTAGAATCTACTTAATCCTCTCATTATTTGGATTTAGTTTCAACAGCCACACTAACTTGGCAAACAATAAATATGGGGTGTGTTGGGGGGACTCTCAAAGAAGGCAGCCCCTGTTAATAACAAAGGCATTTTTTTCACACTTGCTTTTACCCTGAACCTGTACAGATATTTTTCAGAAGAAAAGACAGGGGTTCTCCCTCTCCACCCCCAGAGATATTTCAATTAGCATTTTTTATTAAATCCACCAAAGTGTCTCCAAGCATGAAAGTAATTTAACTTTAAGGTTATAGCTTTTATAAAATGCACCTCGCCAATGCCAAAACCATTTCTTTAGTGGATAATTACTTTCAGTCAACTGCAATTGATACACAAATTTAGTTGTGCCCTCTCTGTTCTTTGTGTAGTTACAAACACCTTGGAGATCACCTCCCACTCATGTTTGTTTCTCAATCTGTCATGGCGGTGACATTGTACAAGGAGATAGTGGGTTTGGGCTCCTTTGAACTGAGCATACGGTGCCTTTCTCAGAGTAAGCTCAAAGCAAGTAAATGCAAGCTTAATCACTTGTGTTCCTCTGGATGAAACAATAATGGAAATATAGGAGGTTTGCTGAGTAAGAATTCACTAAGGTAAATGAATTAAGAATGGTAGGATAGGTCTTCCCTGGTGGCACAGTGGTTAAAAATTGCCTGCCAATGCGGGGGACACGGTTTTAAGCCCTGGTCGGGGAAGATCCCACATGCCGAGGAGCAACTAAGCTCATGTGCCACAACTACTGAGCCTGAGCTCTGGAGCCCAAAAGCCACAACTGCTGCAGCCTGCACGCCTAGAGCCCGTGGTCTGCAACAAGAGAAACCATAACAATGAGAAGCCCATGCACCACAGTGAAGGGTAGGCCCCACTCGCTGCAACTAGAGAAAGCCCATGCGCAGCAACAAAGACCCAACTCAGCCAATAAATAAATAAAAAGACATTATTAAAAAAAAAAGGAATGGTAGGATATACAAATCATTGTGAATTACTTGAGAAAAAAAGAACATTTGAATTCAAATTCAAAACCAAACTCTTAGAATACAATTTCCCTGTAGGAAAATAAGGCAAATAGTGCTTACTGACATTTAGACTTTCATCCAAAGTGTAACTAAGATTTTGCTGTCCTTTTTCGATCACCCTTTTCTTTAATAAATCAGGATTTTTTTTTTTTTTTTACAATCCAAATCTAAGGCTTTGGTATTAATTAAAAATTGTCTTACAAGTAAGTCAATCCAATTTTCATGTAAAGTGTTGTAGTAAATGAAAAATGAATGATCCATTAAAAAAAATCTTTGCCTCTCAGCTGTAATTTGATGAAGGGGGAGATAATAATGTTCTTCTTATATGGATTGTTTAAGTGTTAGAATTATATTCATAGTTAAGTAATACACTGAACCACAAAGACATTTTTCACATTCCAAATATTACATTACATATATGTTTAACATTTTTTTAAATGTGAATTTGATGTTACAGAATAAAAAGAGAATCCTTTAAAAAACTGTTCCCTAGAGATACCATTATAAAAAGTGTTCATGAACATTACACAGATATATGAGCCTACTTACTGTGCGTTCTGTCCTGTAATTTGCTGCTTTTCAATTTTGATTTTTACACATATCCAGACACACCATCTTTCCATAATTTGCCATAAACTTGTTAGCATCATTAATATATATTTTATTTCATTACTTTTAAACTTTTCCATATGAAATAATTTCAAACTTTCAGAAAAGTTGTAAGACTACCACAAACTAAAAAAAGAAGCTGTGTGCCCTTAACTAGTTTCAAAAATTGTAAACATGTCAATGCATTTGCATTAATGTTTTCTTTACATGAGTATACATATTATAAGTTTTTCCATGGAAACTTTTCATAATAAGTTGCATACATCATGATTCTTTACCCCTCAATATTTTAGTTTGCATTCAAGACAAAATGACAAAAGACCACAGTTCAGTAATTAAATTCAGCAAAGTTAACATTGCTCTACTACGGTCTAATCCATATTCAAATATCTCTAACTGCTATTCAGATGGGACTGAGGCAGGAAAGACAGGGCTGGGCCCAAGGACAGCTTCCTCATGTACAGGAATTAAGGCAGAAGGCAAAGCTACCTCCTTGCTTTGCACTTAATGAGGTCAAGATGCATGGAGGCATTGCATCTAAAACAGAAATTTTGTAGCATCTGAGCAAGAAACTCAGACCATGGAAACCATGGAACATGAACAGTAAAAACGCACAGGCTGCTGATGACCCTGACCTTCCATGTGTGGCGCTCAAGCTGTAAAGGAAAACAGCTCTAAGAGTGCATGTTCGGGTGGGTTGAAGAGATAAATGCTTAGGACTGGGGATGGATGCAAGCTGGTGCAATCCAGGCCACACCTCAACCCTACCCTCAATGAATGTTCCACCCCGATCAAAAAGACCCCACCTATTCAAAGGGCTAAAAATAACATAAAAGGGGATTCAAAAACGCTGCGGGATGTCTCTCACTCCTAAGGACAATCGCACTCTTTTCTGACTATTTCCTTTTGCTTCTGCCCTGAATAAACTGCTTCCCTGTTCTCTGCTCCTCAGCCTCAGTGGTGTGTGTGTGCGCGCGCACGCGCGTGTGTGCGCGTTTCCCTCTGTATTCCTCACCGAAATTCTTTTTCCACGAGTTGAACGAGAACCTGGACTTTTAATAAAGCTTTCCAGTATCAGGACCAGTTAGATAAAATTTACCTCCGATAATAACCTTTTTCTGGGAACAATTCCCAATTTTAATTCTCCCAGGTATTTGAGAGGGGGACATTTTTTCTTGTACCCACAGGGTCTCCATTGCCTTCAGGTCAAAACAATCCCCATGCAAAACTGGCATATCTTGGGGAGGTTGCTTCTGAACCCCTACAAAGGGAAAACATCTAATCACTAAATATCTGCTCTTCTTGTCCTCATCCTGGGAATGGCCCTCCTATCCATGGCAGCCCCATCTCTTTTCTTTGCTCAGAATGGTAACTTGTCTTACATCACTTAAATTATTCAACCAGGAAAATAACCAAATTGCTGTATGGGAAAGGAAAAATTTCCCCTTCCCAATAGCAGATAGCCCCCCAGTTTGGGTTTGTATGATGTTTCCTCAAGGTTAGATTCAGTTATGAATTCTTGACACAAATATTACAAAAGTGTTAATGTATCATTTGCAATCTATGTCACTTGGCCAGTCACTTAGTTAAGGGGGTGCCCACTGAGTGTTCCTCACTAAGGCTAGTATTTTTCTTTTATAACTAATAGAGTATTTGTGGTGAGATCATTTGAGTCCATTTTCACCCATGATTAGGCACTCCTTGGTGATTCATGCTTGCCCTTTGGCAAAAATAAGCAACTTCATGCATAACTTCTTGTTTCCTTTCTTTCTTACACAAAAGGTATGGATATGCTCACACTGTTTTTCACTCTGGGTGTATCCTGGTGATAACTCTAAATCAGTTCAGAGAGTTGAGAGCCATCTTCCTCATTCTGTTTTATCACCACATGTACCTCATGGCCTGTACAAATAATGCTGTATTAAATAACCATAGGAAGTTGTAGAGGTGAGTCTTCAGGGTAAATTTCCAGAAGCAGGATTGCTAAATCAAAGAGTAAATGCATATGTACTTGTATCAAGTGCTGGTAAATCCCACCACTTTGCATTTCCATCAGCTGTGTTTGAGACTGCTGGTTCACCCACAGCCTCGCCAGATGCATATGTTGTCAGGTTTTTGAAATTCTGTCAGTAGGATAAGTGAGAAATCATATCTCAGTGTGTGTGTGTGTGTGTGTGTGTGTGTGTGTGTGTGTTCAATTGAAGTTCTCCTATTTCGAGTGAGGTTCCATGACCTTTTCCTATATCATGAATAACATTAACGGCCTTGTATGTGTAATATGCATGTGATGTGCTCTTATTATGTTTTCAAATGACAATTGAGTTATCTTAGTACTATTATCAAAATGTCCATTTTTATACCCAGAGATTTGAAATTTGCACATGTTTTGGGGTGGAGTTTTACACTTTTCATTCTGTTCCACTAAAAAATTGTTTACATCATTTTACTTTCTTTCTATTCCTGTGTAACTACCAAATGTTCAGTTGTACAGTCTTTGGATTATGCTTGAGAAGTAGTAGGACTAATTCCTTCCATCCCCTCACACTTTCTCGAAGCTTTCCTTTTTCATTTATTTTGCTGTTACTCTTACATGTTTACTTTCTTGTCTCCTCAGAATGCTCTTCAGTGAGGTCTTCTTTTTTCTTAGTTGTGGTAAAATATACATAAAATAAAATTATCTGTTTCAATCCTCTTTTCATCTCTTTTCTTGTTTTCATGTGATACTTAACAAAAATATTATTAGTTAGCCATTTTCAAGTGTACAGTTCAGTGGCATTAAGAACATTCACCATGTCTTACAACCATCACTACCATCCATCTCCAAAAATTTTTCATCATCCTAAACAGAAACTCTTTACTCATTAAATGAGCACACCAAGTTGTCCCCAAGTTAGCCCACTGTAACTTCTATTGTACTTTCTGTCTCTGTGATTTTGTCTATTCTATGCACCTTGTATATGTGAAATCATATAATGTTTGTCTTTTTGTGTCTGGCTTATTTCACTTAGCAAAAGGTTTGCAAGTTTCATCCATGTTATAGGCTATGTTCAATTTTTTTTATTTTGAAAGCTGAACCAATTATCCATTTTATCCATTCAAAGACACTTGGGTTGTTTCCACCTTTTGTCTATTGTGAATCATGCTGCTATGCACATGGTCACATAAGTATCTGTTTGAGTCTCTGCTTTTAATGCTTTTGGGGATACATCTAGAAGTAAGATGGCTGGATTATAATGGTTATTTCTATGGCTAACTTCTCATGGGACCACTGTGCTGTTTTCTGTAGCAGCTACACCATTTTATATTCCTAGTAGCAGTGCACAAAGTTTCCAATTTCTCCACAGTCTTCCCAGCAAATGTTATTTTCCTTTCTTATTATTTTTCTTTCTTTTTAAATAATAGATATCCTAATGGCTGTATAGTGGCATCTCATCATGCTTTTGATAGGCATTTCCCCAGTGACTAGTGATTATGAGTAACTCTCCACGCAGAAGAACAGAATATTCTACCTCAAAACATATCACTTAGGCGTGTGGATTATTTTGAGCTGAATGCAATCAAGACCCAGCTGACTCCAGAAAAGCTTCTTCTGTCTCCCATAACTGCCTCAAAGAATTTAGACAGAGGGTCTGGCCCAGAAATAAATAGGAGGCCTGGCCCAGAAAAGAGAGTTACTATCAGAGTCAGCTTTTTTCTTATCTGGAAGACTTATCTGCCTGGTAGGCAGCTATCTCATTACAAACATCTGCTCTTCTCATCTTCCTGTGAATTGCCCTTTGTAACCCCAGATCCCTGTAACTTTCCTTATCTCAGGATGGCATTAAGGACATTCACAATGTTGTGCAACCATAGCCTCAATTGCCTGACTGCCTTTGAGTCTATTTTTATGGGGCTCCTGTATATATGCAATTAAATTTTTTTCCTCTGCTAACTTCTTTTATGTCCATTTAATTATTAGACCAGCCAAAGAACCTAGAAGGGAAGAAAGGAAAATTTTTCCTCCCCTACAGAACTGAAGTCATTGGCTTTAAACCTCTCTTCTTCCTCTGAGGTGTTTAAAGATACAAATTTCTTTATTAGTCTTGCTTTGCTGGCACCCCGCAAATGTTGATATGTATTACCATTATGATTCAGTTAGCAATATTTTCCATATTTACCTTGTGATTTCTTCTTTGGCTGTGGATTATTCAGAAAAGTGTTCTTAATTTTCAATATTTTGTTCAAAAAAACTTTATTGTTATTGACTTCAAGTGTGATTGTATTGTAGTCAGAAACATACTCTAAGATTTCAGTCTTTTGAAATTGACTGAGTTTTAAAAATCTTTAAATGATTGCACATATTTTGGTTTCAGATTTGGTGTTTTATAAATGTCAGTCCTGTCAAGGTATGGATAATGGTGCTTAGAATTTGCTTATCTTTACCATTCGATGTGCCTATATTTGACCTATCTTTTGTTCAGTTGGCAGTACTAAAACCTCCTATTGTGTGCATTTATCTATTTTTCTTATTTGGTCTGTCATTTTTTAAATACATATTTGGACACACAGGTATTAAGTATATCAGCCTTGATGGTTTTTATATCTTCCCCATGAATCAGCTCTTATCTTGGAAATAGTCTTTCTCCTGAATTTATTATCTGAAATTAACATAGCTACTGAGCCTTTTTTTGTTTGTTTGGTTTTGCCCTAATGAGGTGAAATCCATGCAAAAATCCACAGCATTTTACAATGTACATTTCATTGTCTCTTTCTAGTAGTTTCAAACATTTTCATCACCCCCTGAAGTGACCTTGTACCCATTAAGTAGTCACTGTCCATCTCTCCTCTCCCCTTGGTCCAGGCAATAACTAATCTACTTTGTTTCTATGAATTTGCCTATCTGCATATTTCATACACATAGAATCATTCAGTATGTATCCTTCTCTTTCTGGCTTTCTTCACTTAAGCATAATGTTTTTGAGGCTCATATACATTGTAGCATGTATTCAAACTTCATTTCTTTCATGAAGAATATTCCATTGTATGCATCTACTATATTTTGCTCATCTATTTGTCAGTCAATTCACGTTTAGGCCCTTCCTTCCCTTTGTCTTGTGAGTACTTCTGTTGTAAACATTTGTGTACAAGTATTTGTTTGAGTGCCTGTGTTCAGATTGGGGGGGTATATACTGTTGTACAATTGGTTTAAGGATGGCCCCCATGACACTGGCCAAATGTTGTTGACTTTTTCATAACATGGTGAGGCAGTTAGCTCAAAAGCCCACTGGTGCCAAACTCAAGTTTTAACACACCCAGGTGTTTTAAATACAGCCAAATAGTAATATTTTTTAGCAGTATTTTTTTTTCTGCTTTGCATACCTCGTGAAAGAGTGCACTGCTAATCTGTGCTATCTGCTAACCATATGCTAATATAAGACAAGAGTTGGGGTTGTAAAATAGTTGTAAACCATCACTGCCCTTTGGAACTCCCTAACTCAGACTCTCTTTGCTGTGTTGTTGATATCACCTAGACACATAAACTCCCTCTGATTCCCCCTCCTCCTCAGAATTCCCTCTCTTGCTGGTGCCCAACACCATTGTCTCTTCAATGTCTTAAGCTGTGAGAGACTGACTTCCTGTCAAAATGCCATGTAGGACTTCCCTGGTGGTCCAGTGTTAAGACTCCATGCTCCCAATGCAGGGGGCCAGGGTTCGATCCCTGGTCTGGGAACTAGATCCCACATGCCACAACGAAGATCCCACATGGGGCAGCAGCTAAGACCCGGCGATGCCAAATAAATAAATAAAAATATATTTTAAAAAAACTAACATAAAAAGGCATACTGACATTAATTGTGTTATACACATACACATTTAATTATAGGGCTTCCCTGGTGTCACAGTGGTTGGGAGTCCGCCTGCCGATGCAGGGGACACGGGTTCCCTGGTCCGGGAAGATCCCACATGCCGCGGAGCGGCTGGGCCCGTGAGCCATGGCCGCTGAGCCTGCGCATCCGGAGCCTGTGCTCCACAACGGGAGAGGCCACAACAGTGAGAGGCCCGCGTACCACACACACACACAAAAAAAATGCCATGTAAATGTAGCTCCTTGTGTGCTGTCTTCAACTTGTGGTCCTATCATCCCCAAGTCCTATCCATTCCTGAACTGGTTACAGGTGGTGCAAGGATAGATGAGTTTTTGTGATTGATATGGTGTCTACACAGTCAGTGGGCGATCATTTACCATATTGATCCTGGAGGCCTCAAGTGGTTGAGACTCAAAACTTGGAACACCTCTGCATCAACTTAAGGGGACATTGTTCTGTGCTGTATTGCACTCTGATGATCATCATGATCTCCCCCTGTACCTCACTAGCCTGGAAAAGCATTAGTGCCCATAACTGAGTGAACCCATTCCATTGGACGTGACTTCGGGCTTCAGAGGACCCATGTATTGACTGAGAAAAATGCACAACCTAAAACTTAAGAATTTTGTTTTATGCTAGGGACATACTGATCACTTAAGCTTGGGAGCCAGCCTCTTAGCTCGGGGGGAGTGTTCCCCTGGGCTTAAGTCCTCAGTTAGTCCCAAATAAAACATAATTCTCAGTTATTTGGTTATGCTTTTTTTTTTTTTTTTTTCAGTTGACAGTTTTGGCTACCAATGAAGGGACCCATAGCAGACTTCTCTCCTTCACTTGAACCCTACAAGAATCTGGAGCCTTGGTACCAACAGAGGCCTCTTGGGTCCACCTGCCTCCTCAGAGAGTCCAGACAAATTTGTGTGAGGCTCTCCTGCTTCTCAGATCCCCTGTTATTTGTTGATGATCGTAAGTTTTACAAGACGGTGTTAAACTCCTCCCCAGACGATTAGGTTATCCTTGAAACTGAATTTCAAGGAGAGGTACCTAGGTTATTCTCAATTGAATGACGGGAAGACTTTGCTCAGCTGAAAGAAACTGAGTACGGGTTGGACTGGGTAATCGGGTTGGAGAATGGCCTGTCATTTTTCCTTGAATTGGCTAGTTTAATAGACTTTGTTGGAATGAAACTGAAGATATCTTATGACAGCTTTTAGTTCTGAAGATATCTTCTCCTGGATGGCAACAGCTTTCTCAGGCAACTGAGAAACTTGCCTGAGTGATGAAGGCAATTCCTCATACCATTCAGTCATCCCTATAGGGACCCACTCATTTTAATTAAAAACTTGCTCTGCTGGGGGCATGCATTAGAACTGGCCACTCCATGGTCTGATCACCCACAGGGATCTTAGCCTACTAAAGGGAGAAACCAAGACAGGTATAAGGAGCTGAAACAACTCTGGGCTAAAACCTAGAGAAGTAAACTTCACAGACGTTAAGCTCAGTGGTCCATGACACAATCTTCAGTAGGAATTTTATCACAACAAGCTGACTTCAGAACGGGGAACAAAGTTTTCAAAACAACAACAATAAGGAATGACAGATTGCCACTCTACAAATAGCAACCCAGCCAGGTTTATGTACGTACAAACCTTACACTTGTAAGTATTACTTAATTGGGAATTAAAGGATTTCTCACCCTGAAAATGACTAAGATGGGGCTCTTTGACTATGTACAGAGTTAAGTAGGAGAAAGCCAACTTGATAAAACATCTTTTCAGAATTCTGATCTTAAAGAGACACAAGGGGGAAGCTTAAAGTCCCCCTTCAGTGGGGACTTGTATTTCTCTCCCTATAGCCATGAAATATAAATCTACCTGATCTTCTTAGGTGGTGTGTGTGTGTGTGTGTGTGTGTGTTTAGAGCTTGGTCTCTGCCATCCAGAGGATACATATATGGTGCATATTAGACAGCCAGACAAACAGACTGGGATTCTGAGCAGTCTTTTTTCTGCCTGTGCCCACTCTCAGGGACTTTTCTATTTTTCCATCTTAACCTTTGTTGCATCAGCCTGTACAGTGAAGAAGTTCTTTATTTTCTTATTTTAGGAAGTAAGGTTTACGTATCTTTTTAGGTGGCATCCTTCACACTCTCTTCTGGGGATGCCTCTTGTGTTTATTGGTTTGAGTCACAGTTAAGAAATAGCTCATTGATGACAAGATGATGGAGTTTTTAAATTGGAGAAGCTTCTAGGTTAGTATATTTTTAGGGTGTTGTTATTATAAACTGCTGTTTTACTGATACCTATGGTGGGCAGAGAAAATTAAAGGGTTTGGGAAGCCTTATTTTTGTCCTCTGCTTCCCCTCAGTGGGTCTTATGCTAATAAAATGCTAATAAAAACATTAAAGTAATTAATGTCAATTATTCATAATAACGTTGATTAACAAGGAGAAAAGAAAAAAAAACTAACTGAAGGGAAAGTCTGGAGACTTTTTCGTCAGTAAAGGGAAATTATAATGGGTCTCATCCCAGGGACTTCCCTGGTGGTTCAGTGGCTCAGACTCTGCGCTCCCAATGCAGGGGACCTGTGTTCGATCTCTGGTCAGGGAACTAGATCCCACATGCTGCAACCAAGAGTTCACATGTTGCAACTAAAAGATCCTGTTTGCCACAACTAAAAAGGTCCCGCATGCTGCAACTAAAAGGATCCCGCATGCTTCAACGAAGATCCCGCACGCAGCAATGAAGATCCCCTGTGCAGCAACTAAGACATGACACTGCCAAATAAATAAATATTAAAAAAGAATTAAAGGAACTCACCCCCAAAGGATAGAGAAGTCTATAAATGGTTAGTAAAATAAGGGAGAAACAAAGTGGTTAAAGGCTGGAAGAAAATTACACTGAGTTACCTGACCAACAAGTATTTGGGGCAAGAGTAAGGCCAATTAATCAAGTTAAAAGATGGGCAAAAGGTCCTGAGCCCCTTGGCTCAACTTTCAATGGGGACCCCAGAGCCTTTTGTAAAAAGTAGATAAAACTTAGTAATGAAATCTTAATAAGGAAATCTTCTAGGACTCCTTCTAAGACCAAGACTTGTTGATTGGGTCCTAATAGAAACTGAAGTCAAATGTATAGAAGTTGATAGAATTGAGATGAAAGTTTATAAAAATTGTTTTCTTTAAATGGGCTTTATGTAAGGTGGTTACATCCTTTTTGCTAAGTTATAGACTTGTTTCACTGGGGAATGTTTCCCCTGCTTGGTATTGTTATCATTGACGGAAACCACCTGTCTTGGCCAGGCACAATGATTATGAGTTGCATGACTCAGGAAAGGCAGACCCAATAAGGAATGTGGTGCTGCCGTCAAAAGCTAACTGGGAGAATTCAGGTGGGGCCAAAAGGAGGGAGGAGATGCCAGCCGATAATATATTCTACCTGCCTCCCAGAACCATTCACACTGAAATCCATCTTGGCAGAGAGATGCACACATGTGCCACCAGGAAGGACCGTGAGTCAGACCAAATATGAGCCAAACAAGATGACTGGCCAGAGACAGCCTGTATTCTAACCCATTACCATAAGACCTGAGACTGTGAGTCACGTGGCAAAGCAGTTCTCCTGGGTTCCCTTACCTTGTTGCTCTCCGCCCAGGTGCCCCTTCCCAATAAAGTCTTTTCCTTTGTCAGCATGGGTGTCTCCTCAGACAATTCATTTCCAAGTGTTAGACAAGAGCCTGCCAGCAGCCACCCCCCACTTCCTGCAACAACTGACAACCCTGGTGGGACACCTTCTCCAGTATGACTGACATCCTGAACACTCAGGGTACTTGGGGGACGCACTAGGACCCTTTCATCCCTGGTCTCCTCCTGACATGGAGGCTTAGGAACAAGAGAATTTGTTGAACTCTTATCCCTTCCCTCTCCCTTTCCTCTTTCCACACCTCCTATGTTACCATCCTTTCTTCTGTCCTGGTCCTGGATGCAAGAGTTTGGTTGAACGACCTCAATTATCTGAAGGCCAGAGCCTGATCATCTCCACTGGGTGGAGAACTCAAATTATCTGGTCTGGTTTCTGATAGGGCCGTTTTCCTGTTCTCCCTCCTGTAAGCACAGGGAAATGTCCCGTAATGCTTGGGCATCTGCCAGTGGCTGGAGACATTCATAAGGCCACCCCTTTTGTCCCTCCTCCTTCCTCCTTTTCTCCCTTTGAAATCTTTGAAGACCTGAGATATTTCCATTTGCTCTGTTTGTCAGTACTCAGATCTGAAGTTTTGTATTTCTGTAGAAGGTTTTCTGAGAGACTGCCATCTTGTATTTAAGGGAGTATCTGATTAGGACGGCTGTGTCTGTGTGTGTTTTGTACTTTGCATTCTGTGTTGTGATGTGTTTTGGCCATTCTGCATTGTGAAATGGTAAATTCTGGTTCTGTTCCGTTGTGGAGTTCACTTGGGAGAATTCTGTCTGACTGGAAAGATTTTACCTATAAGCATATGACAAAGAAAATGATATTTTATTATAACACAATGTGGTCACAATATTTTTAGATTCCAGAGAAAATTGCTTTAGGTGAAACTCTTGAAAATTCCAAAACTGGTTCTTTTTCCAAATACAGTTAGAAAAATCAAGCTTGATAAAACGTCTTTTCAGAATTCTGACCCGGAGGGAACATGTTCTTCTAGGAAAACTTGTTTTCCTTCCCTGTGCCTTGAGACCAGGACTCTCAGGATCACTTATTTTATCTAGATCATCTTTAATTTCTGAGACTGAGGGAAAAAATGGGAAAAGGAGCCTTTTAAAATTTTACTTATTCCAACTGTTATTTAGAAACTAGTGAGATTTATATTGTAATATCTGATTCATGACTAAGTTTTGAAAATGAAGCTATGAGATTTCTGATTGTGTATGTCTGTATGTCTGTGTGCATTACTTTATCTATCTATCAGTCTATAAATCTATCTCTATCTATCTATCTATCTATCATCTATCTCTCCTTATCTTTGGATGGTATTATCAAAATTCACTCATCAATAAGCTCTACTTAATTGGCTTAAAGGAAATTAAGCACTTACATAAATTCTCAAAAATACAGGGGGTAACTGGCCAGAATTATTTTCAGGCTCATGTGAACAGGGAAATATTCAGTATTAAATTAACATCTACTATTAAACTAATTATCTCAATTTAAGTAATAACAGACATGTCTGTAGAGTCATCAACATTAACCATACAAGTCAAATGAGATCTTCTTCTATCTACTGCAAATTTGTCAACAAGAAAAATAATTTGGTATGATGAAATATTTCATAAGTGAATTAAATACAAGTGAGATATGAGCTTTTGGATGAACTTTATCAGAAAAATTATATTTCAAGAGTGTCTAAGATTAATGTCCAGATATTTGGTGACTTGAAATTTAGAGGTGGGCTAAATCAAGTGATGGAAGTTTGTTGAATAGCTAGGTCATTCCCAAATAAAATAAGACAAAGTGACATCAATCCCTAAACAGAGAAACTAAAGGTATTTAGGCCTATTAATGTATGTGTTTGGTGACACCCTGAATGTGCTCTGTAAGAAAGCAAATGTTTTTAGAAATTATCACTGGTATTTTTGTCCACCTATCTACAGAATGTTAATGTAAAAGACAGTTCATAATTGCTTACTTCTCAGTTTTCACTAGAAATTAAGGTTTTTTAAGAGTTGGGGATTCTAATTTAAACATATAATTAAAGCTAACAGATATAATAAAGGAAACATTTCCATCTCCAGTAGGAAAGTAGGATGTGTGTTTTCAGAAAAGAAGGTATGAGGAATGAAATTGCATTTTATTAAGGGAAAAGAAAATAAGTCTGTCTTAGAGTTGGTTGTTTCTGGATGGAAAAAAAAGAGACAGTAATATGGATACAGAAAGTGATGGAAGGTTTGTGGATGGTCAGGATCGACCAGGTGAAGGTTGAAATTAGTTAAGTATGTGAATTTTCTCATTAAAAGCAAGCTGGTACAAGAATAGACTTGGTTTTCTCTCTCTATTAAGAGGACAAAGTGTCCTTGGGATGCTGCCTTTGATAATAGGTTGGGTGAGATTCTGTGCCTTTAAGTGATTTGTATCTACTTTTGAGATCTCTTGTGACTTTGGTTAAGGAAGAAGTATTATACCACAGTGACCTATGATCTTATTTGAGCAAGTGTTTTGAAACCTTTTGACAAACTTCCCAAATATCAAATTTTAATTCAAATTCTTTTGACCTTCAGCTAACCTTGGCATGCTTTTAGAGGGACCCTGAGGTTTCTCACAGAGAAATATTTAACTAGTATTATTTGGTATCTTAAATTACATGGAGACAATTATCACACGAGTGATAAAACCTGCTTAGAATACACTATGGATAAACATTATTAATATAGAATACTAGAAATTATATAAAGTTTCTGAAATTTGGATATGTCCTGGTATCATGCTATAATTTTAGTTATCTTAAGACATCATATGTCATAGCAACTTAATTAAGCTTCCTTGTCAAAAACAGTGTAATCAGATCTTTAACCTTGCCTTTCCAAGTCTTTTTGTCATTCATAGACTGTTAAACTGATGCTTTGTAAAACTGCTTTACCTTCAAGAAGATTCACAAAAGGGACGTTCTGATAAGTGTAGGTTTCTGATAACTTTTAAATATACCACTAAACTAGGTAAGAAATTTAAAAAGTCTAATGGAAACTGTTAAAAGAAAGGATTAGTTATATAGAAGTGAGCAAACCGATGAATTTGGTTATAATTTTTATGGATTGTATCTGTAATTTTACTAGTTTTTAACCTGTGGTTTCCACATATAAAGAAACCTTTCCTCTCAAACTAATTATGACTCACAGCAATTTGGTAAATTATACATTTGTAAGCAGAATTGAAATATTTCTCTCTTTACCTGATCCCTCCAGAGACTGGAATCTCTTAGGTTCCCAGCAGATGAATCAGATAACGTAGGAAGGCCACCTCCTAACAGGTGCAGGAACCTCAAGGTATTTTACAGACCTCAAAAAGGGAGGAATTCATCTAAACCTGTAAGGCAAAATCTGTAACAAGCCCTTGGCATGGCTTTCCTGACCCTGGGAGATATTTTATGAATTAATCAGACTAAATTTGCAAATAAATCTTGATTTGACTATATTTGGTAAAAATGAGGGCAATTTCAGAGAGAAAGAGATGTTTCAATGGATATCATATTTTAACTCTCTTTATTGAAATCTGTATTCACAAAGGCTCACTTCCCAGATAGTTTCTGTCTGTTATGTTAGGTTACTAAAGGTTTTAATTGAAATGTTTTATTTATTTATTTATTTTTAACATCATTATTGGAGTATAATTGTTTCACAATGGTGTGTGAGTTTCTGTTGTAAAACAAAGTGAATCAGCTATACATATAAATATATCCCCATATCTGCCCCTTCTTGCGTCTCCCTCCCCCACACCCTCCCTGTGCTATGTGGCTGCTTCGCACTAGCTAACTGTTTTACACTTGGTGGTGTATATATGTCCATGCCACTCTGTCACTTCGTCCCAGTTTACCCTTCCCCCTCTCCATGTCCTCAAGTCCATTCTCTATGTCTGTGTCTCTATTCCTGTGCTGCTCCTAGGTTCTTCAGAATCATTTGGGTTTTTTTTTAGATTCCATATATATGTGTTAGCATAAAATATTAGTTTTCCTCTTTCTGACTTACTTCCTCTGTATGACAGTTTCTAGGTCCATCCACCTTACTACAGATAACCCAATTTCATTTCTTTTTATGGCTGAGTAATATTCCATTGTATAAATGTGCCACATCTTCTTTATCCATTCATCTGTTGATGGACACTTAGGTTGTTTCCATAACCTGGCTATTGTAAATAGAGCTGCAATGGACATTGTGGTACATGACTCTTTCTGAATTATGATTTTCTCAGGGTATATGCCCAGTAGTGTCATATGGTAGTTCTATTTTTAGTTTTTTAAGGAACCTCCATACTGTTCTCTATAGTGGCTATATCAATTTACATTCCTACCAACAGTGCAACAGGGTTCCCTTTTCTCCACACCCTCTCCAGCATTTATTGTTTGTAGATTTTTTGATGATGGCCATTCTGACCTGTGTGAGATGATACCTCATTGTAGTTTTGATTTGCATTTCTCTAATGATTAGTGATGTTGAGCATTCTTTCATGTGTTTGTTGGCAATCTGTATATCTTCTTTGGAGAAATGTCTGTTTAGGTCTTCTGCCCATTTTTGGATTGGGTTTTTTGTTTTTTTGGTATTCAGCTGCATGAGCTGCTTTTAAATTTTGGAGATTAATAATTTGTCAGTTGCTTCCTTTGCAAATATATTTTTTCCCATTCTGAAGGTTGTATTTTCATCTTCTTTATGGTTTCCTTTGCTTTGCAAAAGCTTTTAAGTTTCATTAGGTCCCTTTTGTTTATTTTTGTTTTTATTTCCATTTCTCTAGGAGGTGGGTCAAAAAGGATCTTGCTGTGATTTATGTCATAGAGTGTTCTACCTATGTTTTCCTCTAAGAGATTTTTAGTGTCTTGCCTTATATTTAGGTCTTTAATCCATTTTGAATTTATTTTAGTGTATGGTGTTAAGAGTGCTCTAATTTCATTCTTTTACATGTAGCTGTCCAAATTTCCCCAGCACCACCTATTGAAGGGCTGTCTTTTCTCCACTGGATATTCTTGCCTACTTTATCAAAATAAGGTGACCATATGTGTGTAGGTTTCTATCTGAGCTTTCTATCCTGTTCCATTGATCTATATTTCTGTTTTTCTTCCAGGACCATACTGTCTTGATTACTGTAACTTTGTAGTATAGTCTGAAATCAGGGAACCTGATTCCTCCAGGTCCGTTTTTCTTTCTCAATATTGCTTTGGCTATTCAGGTCTTTTGAGTTTTCATACAAATTGTGAATTTTACTTTTCTAGTTCTGTTAAAAATGCCATTGGTTATTTGATAGGGATTGCACTGAATCTGTAGATTGCTTTGGGTAGTATAGTCATTTTCAACATGTTGATTCTTCCAATCCAAGAACATGGTATATCTCTCCATCTGTTTGTATCATCTTTAACATCTTTCATCAGTGTCTCATAGTTTTCTGCATACAAGTCTTTTGACTCCTTATATACATTTATTCATAGGTATTTTGTTACTTGTGTTGCAGTGGTAAATGGGAGTGTTTCCTTAATTACTCTTTCAGATTTTCCATCATTGGTGTATAGGAATGCAAGTGATATCTGTGCATTAAGTTAGTATTCTGTTTATCAAATTGATTGAATAGCTCTAGTAGTTTTCTGGTAGCATCTTTAGGATTCTCTATGTATAGTATTGTGTCATCCACAAACAGTGACTCTTTTACATCTTCTTTTCTGATTTGAACTCCTTTTATTTCTTTTTCTTCTCTGATTGCTGTGGCTAAAACTTTCAAAACTATGTTGAATAATAGTGGTAATAGTGGGCAAGCTTGTCTTGTTCCTGATCTTAGTGGAAATGGTTTCAGTTTTTCCACCCTTGAAAATGATGTTGTCTCTGCATTCATCATACATGGCCTTTATTGTGTTTAGGCAAGTTCCCTCTATGCCTATTGTCTGGAGACTTTTTATCATAAATGGGTGTTGAATTTTGTGGAAAGTTTTTCTGCATCTATTGAGATTATCATATGGTTTTTATCCTTCAGTTTGTTAATACGGTGTATCACATTGATTGATTTGCATATATTGAATATCCTTGCATTCCTGTGATAAAACCCACTTGATCATGGTTTATGATCCTTTTAATGTGTTGTTGGAATGTGTTTGTTATTATTTTATTGAGGATTTTTGCATCTAAGTTCATGAGTGTTATTGGCCTGTAATTTTCTTTTATTGTGACATCATTTTCTGATCTTGGGATCAGGGTGATGGTGGCCTTTAGAATCCATTTGGGAGTGTTCCTCTATCTGCTATATTTTGGAAGATTTTGGGAAGGATAATTGTTAACTCTTCTCTAAATGTTTGATAGAATTTGTGGGTGAAGACATCTGTTCCTGGGCTTTTATTTGTTAGAAGATTTTTAATTACAGTTTCAATTTCAGATATTGGTCTCTTTATATTTCTATTTCTTCCTGGTTCAGTCTCAGAAGGTTGTGCTTTTCTAAGATTTTGTCCATTTCTTCCAAGTTGTCAAATTTCTTGGCATATATTTTCTTGTAGTAATTTCTCATGATCATTTTAATTTCTGCCATGTCAGTTGTTACTTCTCCTTTTTCATTTCTAAGTTTATTGATTTGAGTCTTCCCCCCTTTTTTTCTTGATGATTCTGACTAATAGTTTATAAATTTTGTTTATAATCTCAAAGAACCAGCTTTTAGTCCTATTGATTTTTGCTATCGTTTACTTCATTTCTTTTTCATTCATTTCTGATCGATCTTTATGATTTTTTTCTGCTAAGTTTGGGTTTTTTTCTGTTCTTCTTTCTCTAATTGCTTTAGTTGTAAGGTTAAGTTTTTTTATTTGAAATGTTTCCCCTTGTTTTTTGAAGTGGGACTGTAATGCTATATATTTCCCTCTTAGAACTGCTTTTGTTGCATGCCATAGGTTTTTGGTGTCATGCTTTCATTGTCATTTGTTTCCAGGTATTTTTGATTTCCTCTTTGATTTATTCAGTGATCTCTTGGTTATTTAGTAGTTTGTCATTTAACCTCCATGTGTTTGTATTTTTCAGATTTTTTCCTTTAGTTGATATCTAGTCTCATAGTTTTGTGGTTGGAAAAGATACTTGATACAATTTCAATTTTCGTAAATTTACTAAGGCTTGATTTGTGACCCAAGGTATGATCTATCCTGGAGAATGTTCCATGAGCACTTGAGAAAAATGTATATTCTGTTGTTTTTGGATGGAGTGTCCTACAAATATCAATTTAGTCCATCTTGGGCTTCCCTGGTGGTGCAGTGGTTGAGAGTCTGCCTGCCGATGCAGGGGACACGGGTTCGTGCCCTGGTCCAGGAAGATCCCACATGCCGCGGAGCGGCTGGACTCGTGAGCCATGGCTGCTGAGCCTGCGCGTCTGGAGCCTGTGCTCCACAGAGGGAGAGGCCACAACAGTGAGAGGCCCACGTACCACAGAAAAAACAAAAAAACAGAAAAACCAATTTAGTCCATCTTGTTTAATGTATCATATAAAACTTATGTTTCCTTATTTATTTTTATTTTGGATGATCTGTCCATTGGTGAAAGGGGGTGTTAAAATTTTCCATTATTACTGAAACAGTCCATTCCCCATTTTATGGTTGTTAGCATTTGCCTTAAGTATAGAAGTTCTCCTTTTTTGGGTGCATAAATATTTACAATTGCTATATCTTCTTCTTGGACTGATCCCTTGATCAATATGTAGTGTCCTTCTTTGTCTCTTGTAACATTTTTTTAAAGTCTATTTTGTCTGATATGAGAATTGTTACTTTAGCTTTCTTTTGATTTTCTTTTGCATGGAATATCATTTTCCATCCCTTCACTTTCAGTGTGTATGTGTCCTTGCTCTGAAGTGGGTCTCTTGTCAACAGCATATTTACAGGTCTTGATTTTGTATCATTCAGCTCCTCTGTGTCTTTTGGTTGGAGGGTTTAATCTATTTACATTTAAGGTCATTATAGATCGGTATGTTCCTATTTTCCTTTTCTTAATTGTTTTGGATTTGTTATTTGAGATCTTTTCCTTCTCTTGTGTTTCCTTCCTAGAGGACTTCCCTTAGCATTTGTCGTAAAGCTGGTTTGGTGTTGCTGTATTCTCTCAGCTTTTGCTGTCTATAAAGGATTTAATTGACCCATCTAATCTGAATGAAATACTTGCTGGGTAGAGTAATCTTGGTTGTAGTCTTTTCCCTTTCATCACTTTAAATATATCCTGCCACACCCTACTGGTTTGCAGAGTTTCAGCTGAGAAATCAACTGTTAACTTTATGGAGATTCCCTTACATGTTGTTTGTTGCTTTTCCCTTGCTGCTTTGAATATTTATTCTTTGTATTTAATTTTTGATAGTTTGATTCATATGTGTCTTGGCCTGTTTCTCCTTGTATTTATCCTGTATGGGGAATCTCTGCACTACCTATAGTTTGATGATTTCCTTTCCAATATTATGGGAATTTTCAACTATAATATATTCAAATATTGTCACAGACTCTTTCTTTTTCTCTTCTTCTGGGACCACTACAGTTCGAATGTTGGTGCATTTAATGTTGTCCCAGTGGTTTCTGTGACTGTCCTCAATTCTTTTCATTCTTTTTTCTTTATACTTCTTTGCAGTAGTTATTTCCACTATTTTATTTTCCAGGTCTTATCCGTTCTTCTGCCTCAGTTATTCTGCTATTGATTCCTTCTAGAGAATGTTTAATTTCATTTATTATGTTTTTCATCATTGTTTGTTTGCTCTTTAGTTCTTCTACATCTTTGATACATGTTTCCTGTATTTTCTGCATTCTATTGCCAAGATTTTTTTTCATCTTTACTCTCATTATTCTGAATTTGTTTCAGGTAGACTGCCTATTTCCTCTTCATTTGTTTGGTCTGGTGGGTTTTTACTTTGCTCCTTCATCTGCTGTGTATTCCTCTCTTCTCATTTTGCTTAACTTGCTGTGTTTGTGTTCTCCAGTTTGTAGGCTGCAGGTTCGTAGTTCCCATTGTTTTTTGTGTCTTCCCCCAGTGGCTAAGGATGGATCAGTGGGTTGTGTAGTCTTCCTGGTAGAGGGGAGTGGGTCTTGTGTTCTGCTGGATGAGGCTGGATCTTGTCTTTTTTGTGGGCAGGACTGTGTCGGTGGTGTGTATGGGGTGTCTGTGACCTTGCTATGTTTTTAAGCAGTCTCTCTGCTAATAGGTGGGGTTGTGTTCCTGACTTGCCTGTTGTTTGTCACAGGGTGTCCAGCACTGTACCTTGCTGGTGATTGAGTGGAGCTGGGTCTTAACTTTCAGATGGAGATCTCTGGGAGAAATTTAGCCATTTGATATTACCAGAGGCCCGAGGTCTCTTGTGGACAAATAACCTAACCTCAGCTCTCCCAACTTAGAGCCTCATGTCCTACATCTGGCTGGAGCACAAGATTCTTTGAACCACATGTCTCAGAAGAAAAGGGAAATGAAAAAAGGAAAGAAAGAAAAATAAAATATTTTATTTATATAAAAATATAAATATTTTATTTATATAAATATATGATGCAGGGGACACGGGTTTGTGTCCCTGTCCAGGAAGATCCCACATGCCACAGAGTGGCTGGGCCCATGAGCCATGGCCGCTGAGCCTGTGCGTCCAGAGCCTGTGCTTTGTGATGGGAGAGGCCACAGCAGTGAGAGGTCCGTGTACCAAAAAAAAAAAAAAATATATATATATATATAAATTATACATAAATATATAAATATTATTTAAATATAAATATTTATATAAAAATAAAGATAAAATATTTAAAAATATATTTTTAAAAGAAAAAATAAAAAACATTATTAAAAATATAAACATAAAATAGTAATTAAAAAAAGAAAGAAAAAAATAAGGAAAGAAAGAAAGACAGAAAGAAAGAAAGGAAGAAGTGAGCAACCAAACCAATAAACAATTCACAAATGAAACAAACACTAAAACCTATACAAAAAAAATAAATAAACAAGAAACAAAAATATGGACAGACAAAACCCTAAGACAAATGGTAAAAGCAAAACTATACAGACAAAATCACAAAAAGGAGCATACACATAGACACTCAAAAAAGAGAAAAAGAAATATATATATATATAAAGACAGGCAATTGTTTTAAGATGGCAGAGGAGAAGGACGTGCACTCACTCCCTCTTGCGAGAGTACCAGAATAACAACTAATGGCTGAACAATCATCTATAGGAAGACACTGGAACTCATCAAAAGAGATACCCTACATCCAAAGAGAAAGGAGAAGCCACATGAGATGGTGGGAAGGACACAATCACAATAAAATCAAATCCCATAACTGCTGAGTGCATGACTCACAAACTGGAGGACACTTATACCACAGAAGTCCACCCACTGGAGTGAAGGTTCTAGGCCCCACATCAGGCCTCCCAACCTGGGGCTCTGGCAATGGGAGGAGGAATTCCTAGAGAATCAGACTTTGAAGTTTAGTGAGTTTTGATTCCAGGACTTTCCAGAAGGAAACAGAGACTCCAATCTTGGAGGGCACACACAAAGTAGTGTCTGTATCAGGACCCAGGGGAAAGAGCAGTGACCCCAGGGGAGATGCAGACCTACCTGCTGGCATTGGAGGGTCCCCTGCAGAGACAGGGGGTGGATGTGGATCACAGTGGGGACAGGGATTCTGGTAGTGGAGGTTCTGGGGAGTGCTGCTTGGCATGAGTCCTCCCAGACTCCGCCATTAGCTGCACCAAAGAGCCCAGGTAGGTTCCAGTGTTGGGTGTCTTCAGGCCAAACAACCAACAGTGAGGGAACCCAGCCAGACTCATCAGCAGACAAGCAGATGAAAGTTTTACTGAGCTCTGCCTACAAGAGCAACAACCAGCTCTATCCACCACCAGTTCCTCTCATCAGGAAGCTTGCACAAAGCTGTTAGATAGCCTCATCAACAAAAGAAAACAGAAGCAAGAAGAACTACAATCCTGCAACCTGTGGAACAACAATCACATTTACAGAAAGATAGACAAGAAGAAAGGGCAGAGGGTTATGTACCAGATGAAGGAAAAAGATAAAACCCCAGAAAAACAACTAAATTAAGTGGAGATAGGAAACCTCCCAGATAAAAGAATTCAAAATAATGATAGTGAAGGTGGTCCAGAACCTCAGAAAAAGAATGGAGGCAAAGATTGAGAAGACGCAAGAAATGTTTCACAAAGACCTAGAGGAACTAAAGAACAAAAAACCAGAGATGAACAATACAATAAGTTAAATGAAAAACACACTAGAAGGATTCAATAGCAGAAGAAATGAGGTAGAAGAACCAATAAATGACCTGGAAGACAGAATGGTGGAATATACTTCTGTGGATCAGAATAAAGGAAAAAATAATGAAAGAAATGAAGACAGCCTAAGGACCTCTGGGATGACATTAAACGCAAAAACATTCTCAGTTTAGGGTTCTCAAAAGGAGAAGAGAGAGAGAAAGGACCTGAGAAAATATTTGAAGAGATTAGAGTCAAAAACTTCCCTAATATGGGAAAAAAATAGTCACCCAAGTCCAGGAAGTGCAGAGAGTCCCATATAGGATAAACCCAAGGAGAAACACACCAAGACACATAGTAATCAAACTGGGAAAAATTAAAGACAAGAATAATTATTGAAAGCAACAAGAGAAAAACTACAAATAACCTACAAGGGAACTCCCATAAGGTTAACAGCTGATTTCTCAGCAGAAACACTAAAAGCCAGAAAGGAGTGGCATGATATACTTAAAGTGATGAAAGAGAAGAACCCACAAACAAGATTTCTCTATCTGGCAGGGATCTTATTCAGATTCAACAGAGAAACAAAAGCTTTATAGCAAGTAAACCTAAGACTATACAGCACCATGAAACAAGGTTTACAAGAAATGCTAAAGGAAATTCTCTAGGTGGAAAACACAAGAGAAGAAAATTACCTACAAAAACAAATCCAAAACAATTAAGAAAATGGTCATAGGAACATACATATCGATAATTACCTTAAACGTGAGTGGATTAAATACTCCAACCAAAACACACAAGCTTGTTGAATGGATACAAAAACAAGACCCATATATATGCTCTCTACAAGAGACCCACTTCAAACCTGAGGACACATTTAGACTGAAAGTGCAAGAATGGAAAAAGATATTCCAGGCAAATGGAAATCAAAAGACAGCTGGAGTAGCAATACTCATATCAGATGAAATAGAATTTAAAATAAAGAATGTTACAAGAGACAAGGAAGGACATTACATAATTATCAAGGGATCAATCCAAGAAGAATTTATAACAATTATAAATATATATGCACCCAACGGAGGAGTACCTCAATACATAAGGCAACTGCTAACAGCTATAAAAGAGGAAATTGGCAGTAACACAGTCATAATGGGGGACTTTAATACCTCACTTACACCAATGGACAGATCATCCAAACAGATAATTAATAAGGAAACCCAAGGTTTAAATGACACAATAGACCAGATAGATTTAAGTGATATTTATAGGACATTCCATCCAAAACAGCAGATTACACTTTCTTCTCAAGTGTGCACAGAACATTCTCCAGGATAGATCACATCTTGGGTCACAAATCAAGCCTCAGTAAATTTAAGAAAATTGAAATCATATCAAGCATCTTTTCTGACCACAGTGCTATGAGATTAGAAATCAATTCAGGGGAAAAAAAACATTAAAAACACAAACATATGGAGGTTAAACAATACGTTATTAAATAAACAGGAGATAAGTGAAGAAATCAAACAGGAACTCAAAAAATACCTACAGACAAATTACAATGAAAACACGACGATCCAAAACCTATGGGATGCAGGAAAAGCAGTTCTAAGAGGGAAGATTATAGCAATACAAGCCTACTTTAAGAAACAAGAAAAATCCCAATCTAAGCATACACCTAAAGGAACTAGTGAAAGAAGAACAAAGAAAACAGAAACTTAGCAGAAGGAAAGGAATCAGAGTAGATCAGAGCAGAAATAAATGAAATGGAAACAAAGAAAACAATAGGAAAGATCAATAAAGCTAAAAGCTGGTTCTTTGAGAAGATAAACAATATTGATAAACTGTTAGCCAGATTCAGCAAGAAAAATAGGGAGAGGACTCAAATCAATAAAATTAGAAATGAAAAAGGAGAAGTTACAACAGACATGACAGAAATACAAAGCATCCTAAGAGATTACTACAAACAACTCTACGCCAATAGAATGGACAACCTGGAAGAAATGGACACATTCTTAGAAAGGAATAACCTTCCAAGACTGAACCAGGAAGAAATAGAAAATATGAACAGACCAATCACAAGTAAAGAAATTGAAACTGTGTTTAAAAATCTTCCAACAAACAAAAGTCCGGGACCAGGTGGCTTCACAGGTGAAATCTATCCAACAGTAAGAGAAAAGCTAACACCCATCCTTCTCAAACTCTTCCAAAAAATTGCTGAGGAAGAAACACTCCAAAACTCATTCTATGAGGCCACCATCACCCTGACTTGAAAACCAGACAAAGATAGTACAAAAAAAAAAAAAGAATATCACAGACCAATATCAGTGATGAACATAGATGCAAAAATCCTCAACAACACATTAAAAGGATCATACACTATGATCAGGTGGGATTTATCCCAGTATTCTTCAATATAGGGAAATCAATCAATGTGATACACCATATTAACAAACTGAAGAATAAAAAACATATGATCATCTCAATAGAGGCAGAAAAAGCTTTGACAAATTTCAACACCAATTTATGATTAAAAACTCTCTGGAAAGTGGGCATAGAGGGGACCTACCTCCACATAATAATGACCATATACAACAAATCCACAGTAAACATCTTTTTTTTTTTTTTTTTTTTTTTTTTTTTTTTT